>NC_061115.1:42406914-42437263 GCF_002878395.1 Capsicum annuum
TTTCGAAGAATCTATATCTATATTAATTTAATCAACATAGTATTTATGACCCAACTTGGAGTAGAATTCAATTTCTCACTATCCTTATGAACAATTGCAGCCCAATCATGAGATTCATAAGAAATTCCATAAACATGAATTTAGAAAAAGTGATTCTTGGGCTTCATGGACTAAAAGAGTCCATGAATGAACACTATGCATACCTTAGTTTGTCATTTCGTGAGGTTTGATGGTGAAACCTTCTTGAATTCGAATCCTCCATAGAAATACTAGCTTGTTCTTGAGAGAAACTTGAGAGAAACTAGTATATTTTGGGTGAAAAATAAGTAAATAATATGGCCACTGGGTTTAAATATGGTTAAACAATTGACCCTTTTAACCTTTGGATACGTCTTCTAAAATTGTAAAAATTTCCCCAACTAGACCTTTATCGTGACGCAGGGCTGTCATTCCATGTCACAGGATTTTGACAATTGGGAAATTGAGGGATTGGGCGATGCGGTGCCATCTCATTGCGACCTTCCTTTTTTCCCAAGAAGTTTGGTGCGACGTGGGGGGTAATTCCGCTGAGAAAATAGAAAACGGACAATACTGAATTTGGACCATAGAGTGACGCTCCATAATCGCGGACCCCTACTGCAATTTTCCAAATGCCATTTTCTCTGTGGCGTGGCGTGCCGCTATCAATTATGGCACTGTTTTACGATGGGAACTTCAAATTGTCGTAACTTCTGATCCGGTTATCAGATTTGGGAAAATATTATATCCATAGAAAGCTTATTGAATTTCCCATATGACAAAGAGTCAAAATTTTGTAAATTCCTCATGGAACAACCATCATAAAATTTAGAACAAAATACTAGACATTCTTGATCAAACATACTGTAGAATGTATATGTATAATAATTTATCTAGGCATCTAATCAAACATATTGTAGGCATGGTAAATGTAAACATCGTTATACTACAAATAATCATTGTGGTGCAATTCTAATTTCACTATTCAATGGTTTAGTCATAGGTTTGCATGAATCTATATCTATGCTAATTAAATCAACATAGAATTTATCACCCAACATGGAGTATAATTCAATTTCTCACTATCCACATGAACAAGAGCAGCCCAATCATGAGATTCATACGAAAATCCATAAACTCGAATTTAGAAAAAGGGATTCTTGGGCATATTGAACGAAAGGAGTCCATGAATGAACACTATGCAGACCTTAATTTGTGATTTCGTGAGGTTTGACAGTGAAACCCTCTTGAAATCAAATCCTCAATACAAATACAAGATGGTTCTTGAGAGAAACTTCAGAGAAAATAGTATATTTTGGGTGAAGAATAGCTAAATCACGTGGCCACTGGGTTTAAATAGGGGTAGATAATTGACCCTTTTAACCCTTGGATACGTCTTTTAAAATTGTAAAAATTTTCCCAACTAGACCTTTAGCGCGATACGGCGCTATCATGCCGTGTCACAAGATTTTGACAAATGGGAAATTGAGGGACGACGCGATGCGGGGACATTGCATTGGGACCTTCTTTTTGCCCTGGAAGTTTGGTGCGATGCGGAGGAAATTGTGCTAAGACATTGGAAAACGGAAAATACTGAATTTGGGCCACGGAGCGATGCTCCATAATCGCGGACCCCTACAGGAATTTTCCAAATGCCTTCAGAGACGCTAACGCTAACGCCCTTGAACCTACTTGGGATATTTAGCAATTTTCTCTGTGGCATGGCGCGCCAATGTCAATTATTGCGCTATTTTACAATGGGAACTTGAAATAGTCGTAACTTCTGATCTGGTTATCAGATATGGGTGAATCTTATATCCATGGAAACCTTATTGAATTTCCGACATGACAAAAAGTCAAAATCGTGTAATTTTCTCATGGAACGACCATCATAAAACTTTGAAGAAAATACTAGACATTCTTGATAAAATATACTGTAGAATCTATATGTATAATAATTTATCTAGGCATTTAATCAAACATATTGTAGGCATGGTACATGTAAACATCGCTGTACTATAAATAAACATTATTGTATAATTCTACTTTCACTATTCAATGGTTTAGTCATAGGTTTGGAAGAATCTATATCTATATTATTTTAATCAACATAGTATTTATCACCCAACATGGAGTAGAATTCAATTTCTCACTATCCACATGAACAAGAGCAACCCAATCATGCGATTCATACGAAAATCCATAAACTTGAATTTACAAAAAGGGATTCTTGGGCTTATTGAACGAAAGGAGTCCATGAATGATCACTATGCAGACCTTAATTTATGATTTCGTGAGGTTTGACGGTGAAACCCTCTTGAAATCAAATCCTCAATAGAAATACAAGATTGTTCTTGAGAGAACTTGAGAGAAAATAGAATATTTTGGGTGAAGAATAGCTAAATCACGTGGCCATTGGGTTCAAATAGGGGTAGATAATTGACCCTTTTAACCCTTGGATACGTCTTTTAAAATTGTAAAAATTTCCTTAACTAGACCTTTAGCGCGATGCGGCGCTATCATGTCGTATTATAGGATTTTAACAAATGGGAAATTGAGGGATGACGCGATGCGAGGCAATTTCATTGGGACTTTCTTTTTGCCCTGGAAGTTTGGTGCGACGCGGGGGAAATTGTGCTAAGACAATGGAAAACGGAAAATACTGAATTTGGGCCGTACCACTACAGGAATTTTCCAAATTCCTTCAGAGACGCTAACGCTAACGCCCTTGACCCTACTTGGGATATTTAGCAATTTTCTCTGTGGCATGGCGCGCCACTGTCAATTATTGCGCTGTTTTACGATGGGAACTTGAAATAGTCGTAACTTCTTATCTAGCTATCAGATTTGGGTGAATCTTACATCCATGGAAACCTTATTGAATTTCCCACATGACAAAAAGTCAAAATTGTGTAATTTTCTCATGGAACGACCATCAAAAAACTTTGAAGAAAATACTAGACATTCTTGATCAAACATACTATAGAATCTATATGTATAATAATTTATCTAGGCATTTAATCAAACATATTGTAGGCATGATACATGTAAACATCGTTGTACTATAAATAAAACTTATTGTACAATTCTTATTTCACTATTCAATGGTTTAGTCATAGGTTTGGAAGAATCTATATAAATATTAATTTAATCAACATAGTATTTATCAGCCAACATGGAGTATAATTCAATTTCTCACTATCGTCATGAACAAGAGCAGCTTAATCATGAGATTCATAAGAAAATCCATTAACTTGAATTTAGAAAAAGTGATTCTTGGGCTTCATAGACGAAAAGAGTCGATAAATGAACCCTATGCATACCTTAGTTGTGATTTCGTGAGATTTGACGGTGAAACCTTCTTTAATTTGAATCCTCAATAGAAACACTAGCTTGTTCTTGAGAGAACTTGAGAGAAACTAGTATATTTTGGGTGAAGAATATCTAAATAACATGGCCACTGGGTTTAAATAGGGGTAAATAATTGACCCTTTTACCCTTTGGATACGTCTTTTAAATTTGTAAAAATTCCCAAACTAGACCTTTACCGCGACGTGGTGTTGTCATGCCGTGTCACAGGATTTTAACAATTGGGAAATTGAGGGATGGTGCGATGAAGGGCCATCTCATTGCGACCTTCTCACTGAGACAATGGCACTGTTTTACGATGGGAACTTGAAATAGTCGTAACTTCTGATCCAGTTATCAGATTTGGGTGACTCTTATGTCCATGGAAACCTTACTGAATTTCCAACATGAAAAAAAGTCAAAATCATTTAAATTACTCACAAAATGACCATCATAAAATTTTGAAGCAAATACTAGACATTCTTGATCAAACATACTGTAGAATCTATATGTATAATAATTTAACTACGCATTTAATCAAACATATTGTAGGCATGGTGCATGTAAACATCTGTGTAAAAATTGACCCTTTTAACCCATGGAGATGTCTTTTAAAATTGTAAAAATTTCCCCAACTAGACCTTTAACGCGATGCGGCGCTGTCATGCCGTGTCACAGTATTTTTACAAATGGGAAATTAAGGAATGACGCAACGTGGGGCCATCGAATAGGGAACTTCTTTTTTCCCTGGAAGTTTGTTACGATGCGGGGGAAATTGCGCTAAGACAATGGAAAATAGACAATACTGAATTTAGGCCATGGAGCGATGCTCTGGAATCGGGGACCCCTACTGGAATTTTCCAAATGCCTTCAGAGACAATCTTGGAAACGCCCTTGACCCTACAATGGGATATTTAGCAATTTTCTCTGTGGCGTGGTGTGCCACTATCAATTATGGCATGGTTTTACGACGGGAACTTGATATAGTCGTAACTTCTGATCCGGTTATCAAATTTGGGTGACTCTTATATCCATGGAAACCTTACTGAATTTCCCACATTACAAAAAATCAAAATCGTGTAAATTCCCTAATGAACGACCATCATAAAATTTTGAAGCAAAAACTAGACAATCTTGATCAAACATATTGTATAATCTATATGTATAATAATTTATCTAGGCATTTAATTAAACATATTTTAGGCATTGTACATGTAAACATCATTGTACTATAAATAAACATTATGGTATAATTCTAATTTAACTATTCAATGGTTTAGTCATAGCTTTGGAAGAATCTATATCTATATTAATTTAATCAACATAGTATTTATGACCCAACATGGAGTAGAATTCAATTTCTCACTATCCTCATGAACAAGAGCAGCCCAATCATGGGATTCATAAGAAAATCCATAAACTTGAATTATAAAAAGTGATTCTTGGGCTTCATGGATGAAAGGAGTCCATGAATGAACACTATGCATACCTTAGTTTGTGATTTCGTGAGGTTTGACGGTGAAACCTTCTTGAATTCGAATCCTCAATAGAAACGCTAGTTTGTTCTTTAGAGAAACTTCAGAGAAACTAGTATATTTTGGGTGAAGAATAGATAAATCATGTGGCCACTGGCTTTAAAGAGGGGTATACAACTGACCCTTTTAACCCTTGGATTCGTCTTTTAAAATTGTAAAAATTTCCCAAACTAGACCTTTAGCGCGACGCAGTGCTGTGATGCCGTGCCACAGGATTTTGACAATTGGAAAATTGAGGGATGGCGCGACACGGGGCCATCTCATTGCGACCTTCTTTTTGTCCTGGAATTTGGTGCGACGTGGGGAAATTGGGCTGAGCCAATGGAAATCGGACAATACTGAATTTGGGCCATAGAGTGACGCTCCATAATCGCGGACCCCTACTGGAATTTTCCAAATGCCATTTTCTCTGTGGTGTGGCGTGCCACTGTCAATTATGGCGTTGTTTTATCGCGTGAACTTGAAATAGTCGTAACTTCTGATCTAGTTATCTGATTTGGGCGAATCTTATATCCATGGAAACCTTATTGAATTTCCCACATGACAAAATATGAAAATCTTGTATATTCCTCATGGAACAACCATCATACAATTTTGAAGCAAATACTACACATTCTTGATCAGACATACTATAGAATCTATATATATAATAATTTATCTAGGCAGTAAACCAAACATATTGTAGGCATGGTGCATGTAAACATCTTTGTACTAAAAATAAACATAATGGTACAATTCTAATTTCACTATTCAATGGTTTAGTCATAGGTTTGCATGAATGTATATCTATATTAATTTAATAATGATAGAATTTATCACCCAACATGGAGTATAATTCAATTTCTCACTATCCACATGAACAAGAGCAACTCAATCATGAGATTCATATGAAAATTCATAAACTTGAATTTACAAAAAGGGATTCTTGGGCTTCATGGACGGAAGGAGTCCATGAATGAACACTATGCTGACCTTAGTTTGTGATTTCGTGATGTTTGACGGTGAAACTTTCTTGAAATCAAATCCTCGATAGAAACACTAGCTTGTTCTTGGGAGAAACTTCAGAGAAACTAGTATATTTTTTGTGAAGAATAGCTAAATCATGTAAACACTGGGTTTAAATATAGGTAGACAATTGACCCTTTTAACCCTTTGTTGCGTCTTTTAAAATTTTAAAAATTTCCCCGCCTAGACCTTTAACGCAATGCGGTGTTGTTATTCCGTGTCAAAGGATTTTGACAATTTGAAAATTGAGAAATGTTATGACGTAGGGCCATCGCATTCTTACCTTCCTTTTTCCATGGAAGTTTGGTGCGACGCGGGGGACATTACGCTGAGACAATGGAAAATAGACACTACGGAATTTAGGCCATTGAGCGATGCTCCATAATCCCGGACCCCTACTGGAATTTTCTAAATGCCATTATCTTTGTGGCGCGGCATGTCACTGACAATTATGGCATTTTTTAACGACGAGAACTTGAAATAGTCTTAACTTCTGATTCGGTTATCAGATTTGGGTGAATCTTATATCCATGGAAAGCTTATTGAATTTCCGACATGACAAAAAGTGAAAATCTTGTAAATTCCTCATGGAACAACCATCATAAAATTTTGAATCAAATACTAGACATTCTTTATCAAACATACAATAGAATCTCCATGTATAATAAATATTCTAGGCATTATATTAAATATATTGTAGGCATGGTGCATGTAAACATCGTTGTACTATAAATAAACATTATGGTACAAGTCTAATTTCACTATTCAATGGTTTAGTCATAGGTTTACATGAATCTATATCAATATTAATTTAATCAACATAGAATTTATCACCCAACATGAAGTATAATTCAATTTCTCACTATCCACAAAAACAAGAGCAACCCAATGATTAGATTCATAAGAAAATCCGTAAACATGAATTAACCAAAAGGGATTCTTGGGCTTCATGGACGAAAGGAGTCCATGAATGCTGACTACGCAGACCTTAGTTTGTGATTTCGTGAGGTTTGACGGTGAAACCTTCTTGAAATTGAATCCTCAATAAAAACGCTAGCTTGTTCTTGAGTGAATCTTCATGGAAAGTTATATATTTTTGGTGAAGAATAGCTAAATCACATGGCCACTGGGTTTAAACAGGGGTTGACAATTTACCTTTTTAACCCTTGGATACGTGTTTTAAAATTATAAAAATTTCCCCAACTAGACCTTAAGCGCGACGCGGCGCTGTCATGCCGTATCACAGGATTTTTACAATTGTGAAATTGAGTGATGGCGCGATGCGGGGCCATCACATTGGGACCTTTTTTTTGCCCTGGAAATTTGGTGAGACACGGGGGAAATTCCGTACAAACAATGGAAAACGGACAATACTGAATTTGGGCCATGGAGCGATGCTCCATAATCGCGGACCCCTACTGGAATTTTCCAAATACCATTTTCTCTGTGGCGTGGCAAGCCTATGTCAATTATGGCGCTGTTTTATGATGGGAATATAAAATAGTCGTAACTTCTGATCTAGTTATCAGATTTGTTTGAATCTTATATCCATAGAAAGCTTATTGAATTTTCCACTTGACAAAAATCTTGTAAATTCCTCATGGAACAAACATCATATAGTTTTGAATCAAATACTAGACATTCTTGATCAAACATACTATAGAATCTCTATGTATAATAATTTATCTAGGCATTTAATCAAACATATTGTAGGCATAGTGCATGTAAATATCTTTGTACTATAAATAAACATTATGGTACAATTCTAATTTTACTATTCAATGGTTTGGTCATAGGTTTGCATGAATCTATATCTATATTAATTTAATCAACATAGAATTTATCACCCAACAAGGAATATAATTCAATTTCTCATTATCCACATGAACAAGAGCAGCCCAATCATGAGATTCATAAGAAAGTCCATAAACTTGAATTTACAAAGAGTGATTTCCCGGGCTCCATGGACGAAAGAAATTCATGAATGAAAACTATGCAAACCTTAGTTTATGATTTCTTGAGGTTTGATGGTGAAACCTTCTTGAATTCGAATCCTCAATAGTAATACTAGCTTGTTCTTGAGAGAAACTAGTATATTTTTGGTGAATAATAGCTAAATCACGTGGCCACTATGTTAAAATAAGGGTATACAATTGACCCTTTTAACCCTTGGATTTCTCTTTTAAAATTGTAAAAATTTCCCCAACTAGACCTTTAGCGCGATGCGATGCTTTCATGCCGTGTTACAGGATTTTTACAATGAAAAAATTGAGGGATGGCGCGACATGGGGCCATCTCATTGCAACCTTCTTTTTGCCCTGGAAGTTTTGTGCGACGCAGGGAAAATTACGCTGAGACAATGGAAAATGGACAATACTAAATTTGGGCCATAGAGTGATGGTCCATAATCGCGGACCCCTACTGAAATTTTCGAAATGCCATTTTCGTTGTGGCGTGGCACGCCACTGTCAATTATGGCGCTGTTTTATGATGGGAACTTGAAATAGTCGTAACTTCTGATCTGGTTATCAGATTTGGGCGAATCTTATGTCCATGGAAGATTATTGTATTTCCCACATGACAAAAAGTTAAAATCGTGTAATTCCTCATAGAATAACAATCATAAAATTTACAAGTAAATACTAGACATTCTTGGTCAAACATACTGTAGAATCTATATGTATAATAATTTATCTAGGCATTTAATCAAACATATTGTAGCCAGGATACATGTAAACATCATTGAACTATAAATAAACATTATGGAACAATTCTAATTTCACTATTCAATGGTTTAGTCATTGGTTTGGAAGAATGTATATCTATATTAATTTAATCATCATAGTATTTATCACCCAACATGGAGTAGAATTCAATTTCTCACTATCCTCATGAACAAGAGCAGCCCAATCATGGGATTCATAAGAAAATCCATAAACTTGAATTTAGAAAAAGTGATTCTTGGGATTTATGGACGAAAGGATTCCATGAATGAACACTATGCATACCTTAGTTTGTGATTTCATGAGGTTTTACGGTGAAACCTTCTTGTGTTCGAATCCTCAATAGAAACACTAGCTTGTTCTTGAGAGAAATTTCAGAGAAACTAGTATATTTTTAGTGAAGAATAGCTAAATCATGTGGCCACTGGGTTTAAATACGGGTAGACAATTGACTCTTTAACCCTTGATACGTCTTTTAAAATTGTAAAAATTACCCCAAATAGACCTTTAGCGCGACGCGGTGCTATCATGCTATGTCACCGGATTTTGACAATTGGGAAATTAAGGGATGGTGCAACACGGGGCCATTACATTATGAACTTCTTTTTGCTCTGGAAGTATGGTGCGAAGTGGGGGAAATTGCACTGAGACAATGGAAAACGGACAATACTGAATTTGTGCCATAGAGTGATGCTCCATAATCGTGGACCCCTAATGGAATTTTCCAAATGCCATTTTCTCTGTGGCGTGGCGCGCCACTATCAATTATGGCACTGTTTAATGACGGGAACTTAAAATAGTCATAACTTTTGATCTGGTTATCAGATTTGGGCGAATCTTAAATCCATGGAAAGCTTATTGAATTTCCTATATGACAAAGAGTGAAAATCTTTTATATATTCCTCATAGAAAATATCATCATACAATTTTGAAGAAATTACTAGACATTCTTGTTGAAACATACTGTAGAATCTGTATGTATAATAATTTATCTAGGCATTTAATCAAACATATTGTAGGCACTGTGCATGTAAACATCATTGTACTATAAATAAATATTATGGTACAATTCTAATTTCACTATTCAATGGTTTGGTCATAGGTTTGCATGTATCTATATCTATATTAATTTAATCAACGTAGAATTTATCACCCAACATGGTGTAGAATTCAATTTCTCACTATCCACATGAACAAGAGCAGCCCAATCATGAGATTCATAAGAAAATTCATAAACTTGAATTTAGAAAAAGGGATTCTTGGGCTTCATGGATGAAAGAAGTCCATGAATGAACACTATGCATACCTTAGTTTGTGATTTCGTGAGGTTTGACGGTTAAACCTTCTTGAATTCGAATTCTCAACAGAAACAATAGCTTATTCTTGAGAGAAACTTCAAAGAAATTAGTATATTTTGATTGAAGAATAGCTAAATCACGTGGCCACTGGGTTTAAATAGGGGTAGACAATTGACCCTTTTAACACTTGGATTTGTCTTTTAATATTGTAAAAATTTCCCCAACTAGACCTTATGCGCGACGTGGCGCTGTCATGCCGTGTCATAGGATTTTTACAATTGGGAAATTGAGGGATGGTGCGATACGGGGCCATCTCATTGTTGCCTTCCTTTTTCCCTGGAAGTTTGGTGCGACGCGGGGGAAATTGCGCTAAGACAATGGAAAATTGAGACCACTGAATTAGGGCCATGGAGAGATGCTTCATAATCGCTGACCCCTACTGGATTTTTCCAATTGCCATTTTCTCTGTGGCGTGGCGCGCCACGGACAATTATGGCATTTTTTAACGACGGGAACTTGAAATAGTCGTAACTTCTGATTCGGTTATCAGATTTGGGTGAATCTTATATCCATGAAAAGCTTATTGAATTTTACACATGACAAAAAGTGAAAATCTTGTAAATTCCTCATGGAACAACCAACAAAAAATTTTGTGAACCAAATACTCGACATTCTTGATCAAACATACTATAGAATCTCTATGTATAATAATTTATCTAGGCATTTAATCAAACATATTACAGGCATGGTGCACGTAAACATCTTTGTACTATAAATAAATATTATGGTACAATTCTAATTTCACTATTCAATGGTTTAGTGATAGGTTTGAATGAATCTATATCTATATTAATTTAATCAACATAGAATTTATCACCCAAAATGGAGTATAATTCAATTTCTCACTATCCACATAAACAAGATCAGCCCAATCATGAGATTCATAAGAAAATCCATAAACTTTAATTTACAAAAATGGATTCTTGGGCTTTATCGACGAAAGGATTCCATGAATGAACACTATGCAGACCTTAGTTTGTGATTTCATTAGTTTTGATGGTGAAACATTCTTTAAATCGAATAATCAATAGAAACACTAACTTGTTCTTGAGAGAAACTTCAGAGAAAATAGTATATTTTGGGAGAAGAATAGCTAAATCACGTGGCCACTGGGTTTAAAAAGGGGTAGTAAATTGACCCTTGTAACCCCTGGATACGTCTTTTAAAGCTGTAAATATTTCCCCAACTAAAACTTTAACGTGACGTGGCGCTGTCATGCCCTGTCACATGATTTTGACAATTGGGAAATTGAGGGATGGTGAAATACGGGGCCATCTCATTGCAACCCTCTTTTTGCCCTGGAAGTTTAGTGCGACGAAGGGGAAATTGCGCTGAGATAATGGAAAATGGACAACACTGAATTTGGGCCATGGAACGACCCTCCGTAATTGTGGGCCCCTACTGAAATTTTCCAAATGCCATTTTATCTGTGGCGTTGTGCACCACTGACCATAATAGCGTTGTTTTACGATGGGAACTTGAAATAGTTGTAACTTCTGATTCGGCTATCAGATTTGGGTGAATCTTATATCCATGGAAAGCTTATTGAATTTCCAACATGACACAAAGTTAAAATCTTGTAAATTCCTCATGGAAGAACCATCATAAAATTTTGATGCAAATACTAGACATTCTTGATCAAACATACTATAGAATCTTTATGTATAATAATTTATCTAGGCATATAATCAAACATATTGTAGGCATGGTGCATGTAAACATCTTTGTACTATAAATAAACATTATAGTACTATTCTAATTTCACTATTCAATGGTTTAGTCATAGGTTTGCATGAATCTATATCTATATTAATTTAATCAACATAGAATTTGTCAACGAACATGGATTATAATTCAATATCTCACTATCCACATGAACAAGAGCATCCCAATCATTAGATTCATAAGAAAATCCATAAACTTGAATTTACAAAAAGGGATTCATGGGCTTTATGGACGAAAGTAGTCCATGAATGTACACTATGTAGACCTTAATTTGTGATTTCGTGAGGTTTGACGGTGAAACATTCTTGAAATCGTATCTTCAATAGAAACACTAGCTTGTTCTTGAGAGAAACTTCAGATAAACTAGTATATTTTGGGTGAAGAATAGCAAAATCACCTGGCCACTGGGTTTAAATAGGGGTACAAATTGACCCTTTTAACCCTTAGATACGCCTTTTAAAATTTTAAATATTTCCCTAACTTGACCTTTAGCGCGACGCGGCGCTGTCATGCCGTGTCACAGGATTTTGACAATTAGGAAATTAGGGGATGGTGCGACGTGGGACCATCTCATTGCGACCTTCTTTTTGCCCTGGAAGTTTGGTGCGACGCAGGGGAAATTGAGCTGAGACAATGGAAAACGGACAATACTGAATTTGGGCCATAGACCGACGTTCCATAATCGCGGGACCCTATTGGAATTTTTCAAATGCCATTTTCTCTGTGGCGTGGTGTGCCACTGACAATTATGGCGTTGTTTTACGACGAAAACTTGAAATAATCATAACTTCTGATTCGGTTAGCAGATTTGGGTGAATCTTATATCCGTGAAATGCTTATTGAATTTCCCACATGACACAGTGAAAATCTTGTAAATTCTTCATGGAACAACCATCATAAAATTTTGAAGCAAACACTAGACATTCTTGATGAAACATACTATAGAATCTCTATGTATAATAATTTATCTAGGAATTTTATCAAACATATTGTAGGCGTTGTGCATGTAAACATCTTTGTACTATAAATAAACATTATGGAACAATTCTAATTTCACTATTCAGTGGTTTAGTCATAGGTTTCCATGAATCTATATCTATATTAATTTAATCAAAATAGAATTTGTAACCCAACAAGAAGTATAATTCAATTTCTCACTATCCACATGAACAAGAGCAACCAATCATGAGATTCATAAGAAAATCCATAAACTTGAATTTACAAAAAAGGATTGTTGGGCTTTATGGACGAAAGGAGTCCATGAATGAACACGATGCAGACCTTAGTTTTTTATTTCGTGAGGTTTGACAGTGAAACATTCTTGAAATCGAATCTTCAATAGAAACACTAGCTTGTTCTTGAGAGAAACTTCAGAGAAACTAGTACATTTTGAGTGAATAATAGCTAAATCACGTGGCCACTTGGTTTAAATAGGGGTAGATAATTGCCCCTTTTAACCCTTGGATACGTCTTTTAAAATTGAAAATATATCCCCAACTAGACCTATAGCGCGACGCGGTGCTGTCATGCCGTGTCATAGGATTTTCACAATTGGGAAATTGACGGATGGTGCGACGCGGGGCCATCTTATTGCGACCTTCTTTTTGCCCTAGAAGTTTGGTGCGTCGCAGGGGAAATTCTGCTGACAATGGAAAACGGACAATATTGAATTTGGGCCATGGAGCGACACTCCATAATCGCGGACCCCTACTGGAATTTTCCAAATATAATTTTCTATGTAGTGTTGAGCGCCATTAATAATTAAGGCGTTGTTTTACGATGGGAACTTGAAATAATCGTAACTTCTTATTCAGTTATCAGATTTGGGTGAATATTATAGTCATGGAAAGATTATTGAATTCCCACAGGAAAAAAAGTTAAAATCTTGTAAATTCCTCATGGAACAACCATCTTAAATTTTTGAAGCAAATACTAGACATTCTTGATCAAACATACTATAGAATCTCTATGTATAATAATTTATCTAGGAATTTAATCAAACATATTTTAGTCTTGGTGCATGTAAACATCTTTGTACTATAAATAAACATTATGGTACAATTCTAATTTTAATATTCAATTGTTTAGTCATAGGTTTGCATGAATCTATATCTATATTAATTTAATCAACATAGAATTTATCACCCAACATGGAGTATAATTCAATTTCTCACTATCCACATCAACAAGAGCAGCCCAATCATGAGATTTATAAGAAAATCCGTAAAGTTGAATTTACAAAAAGGGATTCTTGGGATTTATCAACGAAAAGAGTCCATGAATGAACACGATGCAGGACTTAGTTTGTTATTTAGTGAGGTTTGACGGTGAATCATTCTTGAAATCGAATCTTCAATAGAAACACTAGCTTGTTCTTGATAGAAACTTTAGAGAAACTACTATATTTTGAGTAAAGAATAGCTAAATCACGTGGCCACTTGGTTTAAATAGGGGTAGATAATTGACCCTTTTAACCCTTTGATACGCCTTTGAAAACTGAAATTTTTTGCCGAACTAGACCTTTAGCGCGATGCGGCGCTGTCATATCGTGTCACAGGATTTTCACAATTGGGAAATTGAGGGATGGTGCGACATGGGGCCATCTCATTGCGACATTCTTTTTGCCCTAGAAGTTTGGTGCGACGCTGGGGAAATTCTGCTGAGACAATTGGAAACGGACAATACTGAATTTTGGGCCATGGAGCGACGCTCCATAATTGCGGACCCCTACTGGAATTTTCCAAATGCCATTTTCTATGTGGTGTGGCGCGCCAATAACAATTATGGCCATGTTTTACGATAGGAACTTGAAATAATCGTAACTTCTGATTCAGTTATTAGATTTGGGTGAATGTTATATCCATGGAAAGCTTATTGAATTTCCCACATGACAAAAAGTGAAAATCTTGTAAATTCCTCATGGAACAACCATCATAAATTTTTGAAGCAAATACTAGACATTCTTGATCAAACATACTATAGAATCTCTATGTATAATAATTTCTATAGAAATTTAATCAAACATATTGTAGGCATGGTGCATGTAAACATCTTTGTACTATAAATAAACATTATGGTACAATTCTAATTTCACTATTCAATGGTTTAGTCATAGGTTTGCATGAATCTATATCTATATTAATTTAATCAATATAGAATTTATCACCCAACATGAAGTATAATTCAATTTCTCACTATCCAAATGAACAAGAGCAGCCCAACAATGAGATTCATAAGAAAATCCATAAACTTGAATTTACAAAAAGGGATTCTTGGGATTTATGGACGAAAGGAGTCCATCAATGAACACGATGCAGATCTTAGTTTGTTATTTCATGAGGTTTGACGGTGAAACATTCTTGAAATTGAATCTCCAATAGAAACGCTAGCTTGTTCTTGAGAGAAACTTCAGAGAAACTAGTATATTTTGAGTGAAAAATAGCTATATCACGTGGCCACTTGGTTTAAATAGGGGTAGACAATTGACCCTTTTAACCCTTGGATACGCCTTTCAAAATTTAAATTATTTCCCCAAGTAGACCTTTAGCACGATGCGGCGCCGCATAACTTGTCACAGGATTTTCACATTTGGGAAATTGAGGGATTGTGCGACGCGGGGCCATCTCATCGCGACCTTCTTTTTTCCATAGAAGTTTGTGGTGACGTAGGGGAAATTCTGCTGAGATAATTGAAAACAGACAATACTGAATTTTGGGCCATGGAGCGACGCTTCATAATCGTGGACCCCTACTGGAATTTTCCCAATGCCATTTTCAATGTGGTGTGGCGCGACACTAACAATTATGGCGTTGTTTTACGATAGGAACTTGAAATAATTGTAACTTCTGATTCGGTTATTAGATTTGGGTGAATGTTATATCCATGGAAAGCTTATTGAATTTCCCACATGACAAAAAGTGAAAATCTTGTAAATTCCTCGTGAAACAACCATCATAAAATTTTGAAGATAATACTAGGCATTCTTGATCAAACATACTATAGAATCTCTATGTATAATAATTTATCTAGGAATTTAATCAAACAAATCGTAGGCATGGTGCATGTAAACATCTTCGTACTATAAATAAACATTATGGTACAATTCTAATTTCTCTATTCAATTGTTTAGTCATAGGTTTGCATGAATCTATATCTATATTAATTTAATCAACATTGAATTTATCACCCAACATGAAGTATAATTCAATTTCTCACTATCCACATGAACAAGAGCAGCCCAATCATGAGATTCATAAGAAAATCCATAAACTTGAATTTACAAAAAGGGATTCTTGGGCTTTATGGATGAAAGTAGTCCATGAATGAACACGATGCAGACCTTAGTTTGTTTTTTTGTGAGGTTTGACGGTGAAACATTCTTGAAATCGAATCTTCAATAGAAACACAAGCTTATTTTTGAGAGTAACTTCAGAGAAACTAGTATATTTTGAGTGAAGTATAGCTAAATCACGTGGCCACTGGGTTTAAATAGGGGTAGACAATTGGCCATTTTAACCCTAGGAAACGTCTTTTAAAAATGAAAATATTTCCCCAACTAGACCTTTAGCGCGACACGGTGCTGTCATGCCTTGTCACAGGATTTTCACAATTGGGAAATTGAGTGATGGTACGACGCGGGGCTATTTCATTGCGACCTTCTTTTTTCCCTAGAAGTATGGTGCGACGCGGGGGAAATTCTGCTGAGACAATGGAAAACAGACAATACTGAATTTGGGCCATGGAGCGACGCTCCATAATCGAGGACCCTTACTGGAATTTTTCAAATGCCATTTTCTATGTGGTGTTTTGCGCCACTAACAATTATGGCATTGTTTTACGATGGGAACTTGAAATAATCGTAACTTCTGATTCGGTTATCAGATTTGGATGAATCTTATATCCATGGAAAGCTTATTGAATTTTCCACATGACAAAAAGTGAAAATCTTGTAAATTCCTCATGGAACAACCATAATAAAATTTTGAAGATAATACTAGACATTCTTGATCAAACATACTATAGAATCTCTATGTATAATAATTTATCTAGGAATTTAATCAAACATACTGTAGGCATGGTGCATGTAAACATCTTTGTACTATAAATAAACATTATGGTACAATTCTAATTTCTCTATTCAATTGTTTAGTCATAGGTTTGCATGAATCTATATGTATATTAATTTAATCAACATTAAATTTATCACCCAACATGAAGTATAGTTCAATTTCTCACTATCCACATGAACAAGAGCAGCCCAATCATGAGATTCATAAGAAAATCCAGATACTTGAATTTAAAAAAATGGATTGTTGGACTTTATGGATGAAAGGAGTCCATGAATGAACACGATGCAGACCTTAGTTTGTTATTTCGTGAGGTTTGACGGTGAAAGATTCTTGAAATTGAATCTTCAATAGAAACGCTAGCTTGTTCTTGAGAGAAACTTTAGAGAAACTAGTATATTTTGAGTGAAAAATAGCTAAATCACGTGGCCAGAGGGTTTAAATAGAGGTAGACAATTGACCCTTTTAACCCTTGGATACGCCTTTTAAAACTGAAATTATTTTCCCAACTAGACCTTTAGCGCGATGCGGCGCTGTCATGCCGTGTCACAGGATTTTCACAATTGGGAAATTGAGGGATGGTGCGATGTGGGGCCATCTCATTGTGACCTTCTTTTTGCCCTAGAAGTTTGGTGCGTCGCGGGGGAAATTCAGCTGAGACAATTGAAAACGGACAATACTGAATTTGGGCCATGGAGCGACGCTCCCTAATCGTTGACCCCTACTGGATTTTTCCAAATGCCATTTTCTATGTGGTGTGGTGCACCACTAACAATTTTGGCGTTGTTTTACGATAGGAACTTGACATAGTCGTAACTTCTGATTCGGTTTTCAGCTTTGGGTGAATGTTATATCCATGGAAATCTAATTGAATTTCCCACATGACAAAAAGTAAAAATCTTGTAAATTCCTCATGGAACAACCATCATAAATTTTTGAAGCAAATACTAGACATTCTTGATCAAACATACTATAGAATCTCTATGTATAATAATTTCTATAGAAATTTAATCAAACATATTGTAGGCATGGTGCATGTAAAAATCTTTGTACTATAAATAAACATTATGGTACAATTCTAATTTCACTATTCAATGGTTTAGTCATAGGTTTGCATGAATCTATATCTATATTACTTTAATCAATATAGAATTTATCACCCAACATGAAGTATAATTCAATTTCTCACTATCCAAATGAACAAGTGCAGCCCAATCATGAGATTCATAAGAAAATCCACGAACTTGAATTTACAAAAACGGATTCTTGGGCTTTATGGACGAAAGGAGACCATGAATGAACACGATGCAGAGCTTAGTTTGTAATTTCATGAGGTTTGACAGTGCAACATTCTTGAAATCGAATCTTCAATAGAAACACTAGCTTGTTCTTGAGAGAAACTTCAGAGAAACTAGTACATTTTGAGTGAAGTAAAGCTACATCACGTGGCCACTCGGTTTAAATAGGGGTAGACAATTGACCCTTTTAACCCTAGGAAACGTCTTTTAAAATTGAAAATATTTCCCCAACTAGACCTTTAGCGCCACACGGCGCTGTCATGCCGTGTCACAGGATTTTAACAATTGGGAAATTGAGGGATGGTGCGACGTGGGGCCATCTCATTGTGACCTTCTTTTTTCCCTAGAAGTATGGTGCGACGCGGGGGAAATTCTGCTGAGACAATGGAAAACGGACAATACTGAATTTGGGCCATGGAGCGATGCTCCATAATCGCGGACCCTTACTGGAATTTTTCAAATGCCATTTTCTATGTGGTGTAGCGCACCACTAACAATTATGGCATTGTTTTACGATGGGAACTTGAAATAATCGTAACTTATGATTCGGTTATCAGATTTGGATGAATCTTATATCCATGGAAAGCTTAATGAATTTCCCACTAGACATTCTTGATCAAACATGCTATAAAATCTCTATGTATAATAATTTATCTAGGAATTTAATCAAACATATTGTAGGCATAGTGCATGTAAACATCTTTGTACTACAAATAAACATTATGGTACAATTATAATTTCTCTATTCAATGGTTTTGTCATAGGTTTACCTGAATCTATATCTATATTAATCTAATCAACATAGAATTTGTCACCCAACATGAAGTATAATTCAATTTCTCACTATCCAAATGAACAAGAGCTGCCCAATCATGAGATTCATAAGAAAATCCATAAACTTGACTTTACAAAAAGAGATTCTTGGGGTTTATGGATGAAAGGAGTCCATGAATGAACACGATGCAGACCTTAGTTTGTGATTTCGTGAGGTTTGACGGTGAAATATTCTTGGGATCGAATCTTCAACAGAAACACTGACTTGTTCTTGAGAGAAACTTTAGAGAAACTAGTATATTTTTGGTGAAGAATAGGTAAATCAGGTGGCCACTGGGTTTAAATAGGGGTAGAAATTTGACCCTTTTAACCCTTGGATATGTCTTTTAAAATTTTAAATATTTTCGTAACTTAAGCTTTAGCGCGACGCGGCGCTCTCATGCCGTGTCAGCACTTTGACAATTGGGAAATTAAGGGATGGTGCGACGTGGAGCCATCTCATTGCGTCCTTCTTTTTGCCCTGGAAGTTTGGTGCAATGCGGAGGAAATTGAGCGGAGACAATGGAAAACGGACAATACTGAATTTGGGCCATAGAGAGATGCTCCATAATTGCGGCACCCTACTTGAATTTTTAAATGCCATTTTCTCTGTGGCGTGGCGCGCAACTGACCATTATGGCGTTGTTTTATGACGGAAACTTGAAATAATCGTAACTTATGATTGGGTTATAAGATTTAGGAGAATCTTATATCCGTGGAAAGTTTATTGAATTTCCCACAAAACAAAAAGTGGAAATCTTGTAAATTACTCATGGAACAACATTCATAAAATTTTGAAGCAAACACTAGACATTATTGATCAAACATACTATAGAATCTCTACGTATAATAATTTATTTAGGAATTTAATCAAACATATTGTAGGCATGGTGCATGCAAACATCTTTGTACTATAAGTAAACATTATGGTACAATTCTAATTTCACTATTCAATGGTTTAGTGATAGGTTTGCATGAATCTATATCTATATTAATTTAATCAACGTAGAATTTATCACCCAACATGGAGTATAATTCAATTTCTCACTATCCACATCAACAAGAGCAGCCCAATCATGAGATTCATAAGAAAATCCATAAACTTGAATTTACAAAAAGGGATTCTTGGGCTTTGTGGACGAAAGGAGTCCATGAATGAACATGATGCAGACCTTAGTTTGTTATTTCAGGAGGTTTGACGGTGAATCATTCTTGAAATCGAATCTTCAATAGGAACACTAGCTTGTTCTTGAGAGAAACTTCAGAGAAACTATTATATTTTGGGTGAAGAATAGCTAAATCACGTGGCCACTTGGTTTAAATAGGGGTAGACAATTGACCCTTTTAACCCTTGGATACGTCTTTTAAAATAGTAAATATTTCCCCAACTAGACCTTTAGCGCGACGCGGCGCTGTCATGCCGTGTCACAGGATTTTCATAATTCGGAAATTGAGGGATGGTGAGACATGGGGACATCTCATTGCAACCTTCTTTTTGCCCTAGAAGTTTGGTAAGACGCGGGGGAAATTCTGCTGTGTAAATGGAAAACGAAAAATACTTAATTTGGGCCATGGAGCGACGCTCCATACTCGCGGACCCCTGCTGGAATTTTCCAAATGCCATTTTTTATGTGGCGTGGTGCGCCACTAACAATTATGGCATTGTTTTACGATGGGAACTTGAAATAATCGTAACTTCTGATTCGGTTATCAGATTTGGGTGAATCTTATATCCATGGAAAGTTTATTGAATTTGCCACATGACAAGAAGTGAAAATCTTGTAAATTCCTCATTGAACAACCATTATATAATTTTGAATCAAATACTAGACATTCTTGATAAAACATACTATAGAATATCTATGTATAATAATTTATCTAGGCATTTAATCAAACATATTGTAGGCATGGTGCATGTAAACATCTTTGTACTATAAATAAACATTATGGTTCAATTCTAATTTTACTATTCAATGGTTTGGTCATAGGTTTGCATGAATCTATATCTATATTAATTTAATCAATATAGAATTTATCACCCAACATGGAGTATAATTCAATTTCTCACTATCCACATGAACAAGAGCAGCCCAGTCATGAGATTCATAAGAAAATCCATAAACTTGAATTTACAAAAAGGGATTCTTGGGATTTATGGATGAAAGGAGTCCATGAATGAACACGATGCAGACCTTAGTTTCTGATTTCGTGAGGTTTGACGGTGAAACAATCTTGAAATTGAATCTTCAGTAGAAACACTAGCTTGTTCTTGAGAGAAACTTTAGAGAAACTAGTATATTTTGGGTGAAGAATAGCTATATCACGTGGCCACTGGGTTTAAATAGGGGTAGAAAATTGAAGCTTTTAACCCTTGGATACGTCTTTTAAAAATATAAATATTTCCCCAACTAGAACTTTAGCGCAACGCGGCGCTGTCATGCCGTGTCACAGGATTTTCATAATTGGGAAATTGAGGGATGGTGCGACGCGGGGCCATCTCATTGCGACCTTCTTTTTGCCATAGAAGTTTGGTAAGACGCGGGTGAAATTCTGCTGAGTAAATGGAAAACGGACAATACTGAATTTTGGCCATGGCGCGACGCTCCATAATCGCGGCCCTCTACTGGAATTTTCCAAATGCCATTTTCTATGTGGCGTGGCGTGCCACTAACAATTATGGAGTTGTTTTACGATGGGAACTTGAAATAATCGTAACTTCTGATTCGGTTATCACATTTGGGTGAATCTTATATCCATGAAAAGCTTACTGAATTTGCCACATGACAAAAAGTGAAAATTTTGAAAATTCCTTATGGAACAACAATAACAATTTTTTTAAGCAAATACTAGACATTCTTGATCAAGCATACTAAAGAATCTCTATGTATAATAATATATCTTGGCATTTAATCAAACATATTGTAGGCATGGTGCATGTAAACATCTTTGTACCTTAAATAAACATTATGGTACAATTCTAATTTTTACTATTCTATGGTTTAGTCATAGGTTTCCTTGAATCTATATCTATATTAATTTAATCAACATAGAATTTATCACCCAACGTGGAGTATAATTCAATATCTCACTATCCACATGAACAAGAGCAGCCCAATCTTAAGATTCATAAGAAAATCCATAAACTTGAATTTACAAAAAGGGATTCTTGGGATTTATGGACGAAAGGAGTCCATGAATGAACACGATGCAGACCTTAGTTTGTGATTTCGTGAGGTTTGACGGTTAAACATTCTTGAAATCAAATCTTCAACAGAAACACTAGCTTGTTCTTGAGTGAAACTTCAGAGAAACAAGTATATTTTGTGTGAAGAATAGCTAAATCACGTGGCCACTGGGTGTAAATAGGGGTACAAATTGACCCTTTTAACCCTTGGATACGTCTTTTAAACTTGTAAATATTTCCCCAACTAGACCTTTAGTGCGACGCGGCGCTGTCATGCCGTGTCACAGGATTTGTATAATTGGGAAATCAAGGGACGATGCGATGCGGGGCCATCTTATTGCGACCTTCTTTTTGCCCTGAAAGTTTGGTGCGATGCGGGGGAAATTGCGCTGGTACGATGGAAAATGAAAAATACTGAATTTGGGCCATGGAGCGACGGTCCATAATCGCGGACCCTTACTGGAATTTTCCAAATGCCATTTCCTATGTGGCATGGCGCGCCACTGACAATTATGGCGTTGTTTTATGATGGGAACTTGAAATAATCGTAACTTCTAATTCGGTTATCATATTTGGGTGAATCTTATATCCATGGAAAGCTTATTGAATTTCCCACATGACAAAAAGTGAAAATCTTGTAAATTCCACATGGAACAACCATCATAAAATTTTGAAGAAAATACTAGACATTCTTGATCAAACATACTATAGAATCTATACGTATAATAATTTATCAAGGCATTTAATCAAACATATTGTAGGCATGGTGCATGTAAACATCTCTGTACTATAAATAAACATTATGGTACGATTCTAAATTCACTATTCAATGGTTTAGTCGTAGGTTTGCAAGAATATATATCTATATTAAGTTAATCAACATAGAATTTATCACCAAACATGGAGTATAATTCAATCTCACACTATCCACATGAACCAGAGCAGCCCAATCATGAGATTTAGAAGAAAATCCATAAACTTGAATTGACAAAAAGGGATTCTTGGGCTTTATGGATGAGAAGAGTCCATGAATGAACACTATGCAGACATTAGTTTGTGATTTCGTGAGGTTTAACGGTGAAACCTTCTTGAAATCGAATCTTCAATAGAAACACTAGCTTGTTCTTAAGAGAAACTTCAGAGAAACAAGTATATTTTGGGTGAAGAATAGCTAAATCACGTGGCCACTAGGTACAAATAGGGGTAGACCATTGACCCTTTTAACCCTTGGATATGTCTTTTAAAATTGTAAAAATTTTCCCAACTAGACCTTTAGCACGATGCAGCACTGTCATGCCGTGTCACAGGATTTTGACAATCGGGAAATTAAGGGATGGTGCGACACGGGGCCATCTCATTGTGACCTTCTTTTTGCACTGGAAGTTTTGTACGACGCCGGGGAAATTGCGCTGAGACAATGAAAAACGGACAATAAGGAATTTGGGCCATCGAGCGACGCTCCATAATCGCGGACCCCTACTGAAATTTTCGAAATGTTATTTTCTCGGGGGCGTGGCGTGCCACTAAAAATTATAGCGTTATTTTAGGTTGGGAACTTGAAATAGTCGTAACTTCAGATTCGGTTATTAGATTTGGGTGAATCTTATATCCTTGGAAAGCTTATTGAATTTCCCACATAAAAAAAGTGAAAATCTTGTAAATTCCTCATGGACCAACCATCATAAAATTTTGAAGAAAATACTAGACATTCTTGATCAAATATACTATAGAATCTATACGTATAATAATTTATCTAGGCATTTAATCAAACATATTGTAGGCATGGTGCATGTAAAGATCTTTGTACTATAAATAAACATTATTGTACAATTCTAATTTCACTATTCAATGGTTTAGTCATAGGTTTGCAAGAATCTATATCTATATTAATTTAATCAACATAGAATTTATCATCCAACATGGAGTATAATTAAATTTCTCACCATCCACATGAACAAGAGCAGCCCAATCATGAGATTCATATGAAAATCCATAAACTTGAATTTACAAAAAGGTATTCTTGGGCTTCATGGATGAAAGGAGTCCATGAATGAACACTATGCAGACCTTAGTTTGTGATTTCGTGAGGTTTGACGGTGAATCATTCTTGAAATTGAATCCTTAATAGAAACACTTGCTTATTCTTGAGAGGAACTTCAAAGAAACTAGTATATTTTGGGTGAAGAATAACTGAATCACGTGGCCACTAGGTTTAAATTGGGGTGGACAATTCACCCTTTTATCCCTTGGATTCGTCTATTAAAATTGTAAAAATTTCCCGAACTAGACCTTTAGCGCGACGCGGTGCTATCATGCCCTGTCATAGGATTTTGACAATTGGGAAACTGAGGGATGGCGCGATGGGGGGCCATCTCATTGAGACCTTCTTTTTGCCCTGGAGGTTTGGTACGACATGAGGGAAATTGCGCTGAGACAATGGAAAATGGACAATACTGAATTTGGCTCATGGAGTGATGCTCTCTAATCGCGGACCCCTTCTAGAATTTTCCAAATGCCATTTTATCTGTGCCATGGCGCGCCACTGTCAATTATGGCACTGTTTTATGATGGAAACTTGAAATAGTTGAAACGTCTGATCTAATTATCAAATTTGTCGAATCCTATATCATTGGAAAGATTATTGAATTTTCCACATGAAAAAAAGTGAAAATCTTGTATATTCCTCATGGAATGACCATGATACAATTTTAAAGCAAATACTAGACATTCTTGACCAAACATAATGTAGAATCTATATGTATAATAATTTATCTAGGCATTTAATCAAACATATTGTAGGCATGGTGCATGTAAACATCTTTGTACTATAAATAAACATTATGGTACAATTCTAATTTCACTATTCAATAGTTTAGTCATAGGTTTGTATGAATCTATATCTATATTAATTTAATCAACACAGAATTTATCACCCATCACGGAGTATAATTCAATTTCTCGCTATCCACATAAACAAGAGCAGCCCAATCATGAGATTCATAAGAAAATCCATAAACTTGAATTTACAAAAAGGGATTCTTGGGCTTCATGGATGAAAGGAGTCCATAAATGAACACTATACAGACCTTAGTTTGTGATTTCGTGAGGTTTGACGGTGAAACCTTCTTGAAATCAAATCCTTAATAGAAACACTAGCTTGTTCTTAAGAGAAACTTCAGAGAAACTGCTATATTTTGGGTGTAGAATAGCTAAATCTCGTGGCCACTAGGTTTAAAAAGTGGTAGACAATTGACCCTATTAACCCTTGGATACGTCATTTAAAATTGTGAAAATTTTCCTAACAAGACCTTTAGCGCGACGCGGCGCTATCATGCCATATCACAGGATTTTCACAATTGGGAAATTGAGGGATGGTGCGATGTGTGGCCATCGTATTGGGACATTTTTTTTGCCCTGGAAGTTTGGTGCGACGCGGGGGAAATTGCGCTAAGACAATGGAAAAAGGACAATACTAAATTTGGGCCATGGAGCGATGCTCCATAATCGACCCCTATTGAATTTTCCAAATGCTATTTTTTCTGTGGCGTGGTACGCCTCTGTCAATTATGGCACTGTTTTATGATGGGAACTTGAAATAGTTGTAACTTCTAATCCGGTTATCAGATTTGGGAGAATCGTATATCCATGGAAAGATTATCGAATTTCCCACGTGACAAAAAGTCAAAATCGTGTAATTCCTCATGGAACGACCATTATAAAATTTAGAAGCAAATATTAGACATTCTTGATCAAACATACTGTAGAATCTATATGTATAATAATTTATCCAAGCATTTAATCAAACATACTGCATCCAAGGTATATGTAAACATCGTTGTAATATAAATAAACATTATGGAACAATTCTAATTTCACTATTCAATGGTTTAGTTATAGGTTTGGAAGAATCTATATCTATATTAATTTAATGAAAATAGTATTTATCACCCAACATAGAGTAGAATTCAATTTCTCACTATCCACATGAATAAGAGCAGCACAATCATAAGATTCATAAGAATATCAATAAACTTGAATGTAGAAAAAGTTATTTTTGGGCTTCATGGACGAAAGGAGTCCATGAATGAACACTATACATAACTTAGTTTGTGATTTCGTGAGGTTTGAGGGTGAAACCTTCTTGAATTCGAATCCTAAATAAAAACAGTAGCTTGTTCTTGAGAGAAACTTCAGAGAAACTAGTATATATTGGGTAAATAATAGCTAAATCACGTGGCCACTGGGTTTAAATAGGGGTAGACAATTGACCTATTTAACTCTTGGATTCATCTTTTATTATTTTAAAAAATTTCCCCAACTAGACATTTAGTGCGAAGCGGTGCTGTCATGCCGTGTCACAGGATTTTGACAATAGGGAAATTGAGCGATGGCGCGACACGGGGCCATTTCATTGCGACCTTCTTTTTGCCCTGGAAGTTTGGTGTGACGTGGGGAAAATTGTGCTGAGACAATGGAAAACGAAAAATACTGTTTTGGCCATAGAGTGACGCTCCATAAACACGGACCCCTACTGGAATTTTCCAAATGTCTTTTTCTCTATGGCGTGGTGCGCCACTATCAATTATGGCGCTGTTTTACGACGGGAACTTGAAATAGCCTTAACTTCTAATCTGGTTAACAGATTTGGGCAAATCTTACATCCATGGAAAGCTTATTAAATTTCCCATATTACAAAAAGTGAAAATCTTGTATATTCCTCATGGAACGACCATCATACAATTTTGAAGCAAATACTAGACTTTCTTGATCAAACATACTGTAGAATCTATATGTATAATAATTTATCTAGGCATTTAATCAAACATATTGTAGGCATGGTGCTTGTAAACATCTTTGTACTATAAATAAACAATATGGTACAATTATAATTTCACTATTCAATGGTTTAGTCATAGATTTGGAAAAATCTATATCTATATTAATTTAATCAGCATAGAATTTATCACCCAACACGGAGTATAATTCTATTTCTCACTATCCACATGAAAAAGAGCAGTCCAATCATGAGATTCATAAGAAAATCCATAAACTTGAATTTACAAAAAGGGATTCTTGGTCTTCATGGACGAAAGGAGTCCATGAATGAACACTATGCAGACCTTAGTTTATGATTTCGTGAGGTTTGACGGTGAAACCTTGTTGAAATTGAATCCTGAATAGCAACACTATCTTATTCTTGAGAGAAACTTCAGAGAAACTAGTATATTTTGGGTGAAGAATAGCTAAATCACGTGGCCACTGGGTTTAAATAGGGGTAGACAATTGACCCTTTTATCCCTTGGATTCGTCTTTTAATATAGTAAAAATTTCCCCAACTAGTCCTTTAGCGCGATGCGGTGCTTTCATGCCGTGTCACAAGATTTTGACAATTGGGAAATTGAGTGATGGGGTGACGCGGGGCCATCTCATTGCGATATTTTTTTTCCATGGAAGTTTGGTGCGACGTGGAGGAAATTGTGCTGAGACAATGGAAAATAGACAATACTGAATTTGGCCAATAGAGTGACGCTCTCTAATCGCGGACCCCTACTGAAATTTTCCAAATGCCATTTTCTCTGTGGCGTGGTGCGCCACTGTCAATAATGGCACTGTTTTATGACGGGAACTTGAAATAGTCCTAACTTCTAATCTGGATATCAGATTTGGGCGAATCTCATATCTATGGAAAGCTTATTTAATTTTCCACATGACAAAAAGTGAAAATCTTGTTTCTTACTCATGGAACGACAATCATACAATTTTGAAGCAAATACTATACATTCTTGATCAAACATACTGTAGAATCTATATGTATAATAATTTATGTAGGAATTTAATTAAACATATTGTAGGCAAGGTGCATTGAAACATCTTTGTACTATAAATAAACATTATGGAACAATTTTAATTTCACTATTCAGTGGTTTAGTCATATGTTTGCATGAAGCTATATCTATATTAATTTAATCAACATAGAATTTATCTCCCAACATGGAGTATAATTCAATTTCTCACTATCCACATAAACAAGAGCAGCCCAATCATGAGATTCATAAGAAAATCCATAAACTCGAATTTACAAAAAGGGATTCTTGGGCTTCATGGACGAAAGGAGTCCATGAATGAACACTATGCAGACCTTAGTTTGTGATTTCATGAGGTTTGACGGTGAAACTTTCTTGAAATTGAATCCTCAATAGAAACACTAGATTATTCTTGAGAGAAACTTCAGAGAAACTAGTATATTTTGGGTGAAGAATAGCTAAATCACGTGGCCACTGGGTTTAAATAGGGGTAGACAATTGACCCTTTTATCCCTTGGATTCGTTTTTTAATATTGTAAATATTTCCCCAACTAGACCTTTAGCGCGATACGGTGCTGTCATGCCGTGTTACAAGATTTTGACTATTGGGACATTGAGGGATGGCGCGACGCGGGGCCATCTCATTGGGACATTTTTTTTGCCCTGGAAGTTTGGTATGATGTAGGGGAAATTGTGCTGAGACAATGGAAAATAGACAATACTGAATTTAGGCCATAGAGTGATGCTCTCTAATTGCATACCCCTTCTGAAATTTTTCAAATGCCATTTTCTCTGTGGCGTGGTGCGCCACTGTCAATAATGGCACTGTTTATGACGGGAACTTGAAATAGTCGTAACTTCTGATCTGGTTATCAGATTTGGGCGAATGGCACTGTTAAAAATCTTGTATATTCCTCATGGAATGACCATCATACAATTTTGAAGCAAATACTACACATTCTTGGTCAAACATACTGTAGAATCTATATGTATACTAATTTATCTAGGCATTTAATTGAACATATTGTAGGCATGGTGCATGTAAACATCTTTGTACTATAAATAAATATTATGGTACAATTCAAATTTCACTATTCAATGGTTTAGTCATATGTTAGCATGAATCTATATCTATATTAATTTAATCAACATAGAATTTATCACCCAACGTGGAGTATAATTCAATTTCTCACTATCTACGTGAACAAAAGCAGCCCAATCATGAAATTCATAAGAAAATCCATAAACTTAAATTTACAAAAAAGGATTCTTGGGCTTCATAGACGAAAAGAGTCCATGAATGAACACTCTGCAGACCTTAGTTTGTGATTTCGTGAGGTTTGATGGTTAAACCTTCTTTAAATTGAATCGTTAATAGAAACACTAGCTTGTTCTTGAGAGAAACTTGAGAGAACCTATTATATTTTGGGTGAAGAGTAGCTAAATCACGTGGACACTGGGTTTAAATAGAGGTAGACAATTGACCATTTTAACCTTTGGATGCAGTCATGCCGGGTCACAGGATTTTGACAATTGGAAAATTGAGGGATGGCGCGACGTTGGGCCATCGCATTTCAACCTTTTTTTTGCCCTTGAAGTTTGGTGTTACGCGGGGGAAATTATGCAGAGATAAAGGAAAATGGACAATACTAAATTTGGGCCATGGAGTGATGCTACATAATCGCGGATCCCTATTGGAATTTTGCAAATGCCATTTTCTTTGTGGCTTGGCGCGCCACTGTCAATTATAGCGTTATTTTACGACGGGATCTTCAAATAGTCGTGACTTCTAATCTGGTTATCAGATTTGGGCGAATCTTATATCCATGGAAACCTTATTGAATTTCAAACATGGTAAAAAGTGAAAATCCGGTATATTCCTCATGGAACAACCATCATAAGATTTTGAAGCAAATACTAGACATTCTTGATCAAACATACTGCAGAATCTGTATGTATAATAATTTATCTAGGCATTTAATCAAATATATTGTAGGCATGGTACATGTAAACATCGTTGTACTATAAATAAACATTCTGGTACAATTATAATTTCCCTATTCAATGGTTTAGTCAGAGGAGTTGCTAAACCACGTGGACCCTAGGTTTAAATAGGAGTAGACAATTAACTCTATTAACCCTTGGATGCGTCTTTTAAAAACTGTAAAAATTTCTCCAACTAGACCTTTAGCGCGACGCGGCGCTGTCACGCTGTGTCACAGGATTTTGTCAATTAAAAAATTGAGGGATGTTGCGACGCGGAGCCATCGCATTGCGACGTTCCGTTCGCCACGGAAATTTGGTGCCGCATGGAGAAATAGCACTTAGACAATGGAAAACGGACAATACTAAATTTGGGCCAAGAAGCGATGCTACATAATCGGGAATCCCTACTGGAATTTTCCAAATGCCATTTTCTCTGGGGCATGGCGCACCACTGTCAATTATGGCACTATTTTATAACCGGAACTT
>NC_061115.1:42437363-42456101 GCF_002878395.1 Capsicum annuum
TTATCAGATCTAGGAGCTTCTATGTCTTTTGTAATTCTTTGCATAACAGTTGAACTTTAAGGCCAGACTAAATATTAACAGGATCTTTCTTAGTGTCCACCCATTGGGTCAGTCTATTATAGCCCGACAGGTATACAGGAACTGTTCGATTAGGATATCTCAGACATGTTCTGATTCTAGTAGTACTGCTAGTATGTGTAGGAAATTAATAAGGAGAGATGATTCCCAACCCATCCCTATCTCAGTGCAAATTTTTGTACTACAGTCATCATGATACTTATGCATGTTTTACATCTCAGTCCCATGAGTACAACTTATATTCACACACATTCTATAGAATTTTGTGCGTCTCTAGTTCTTAGTATTAGGAGTTCTAGCTTACTTAGTGTTATGAATAATGTTCCATGAGTACAGGAACTTCAGACTCAGGTCATGCAGCTTATGACTGATGCACTCATGTCATGCTTTACAATATGCTCATCCCACATGAATCGTGTTTCATCTTAGTGATCATCCAAGCTCAGACTATGTCATGTATACCCTTTGTTTAGATTTCTCAGTGAATCTATGGTGTGATCCTCTATCCCTCAGGCCTCGGTTATAGCATCAGTTTAGTAATCAATATTCAGTAAAGGACTCAGATAGTCCAATAGGACCATGGCTTTCAGTTATTAGTTATTTAGCCATCAGAATTCAGTACTCCAGTCTAAACCTCAGTTATCAGAAACCAACATTTAGTCTCAATTACAGTCTTAGTTATAGTTACATTCTTAATTACCATCTTAGCTACAATCTCAGTCCCTGTCCTAGTCCAGTAGTTAGATTAGAAACTTAGTTCAGTTTTAGGATTTCCCAACCATAGTATATATCCATCAGTTACTCAATTATTAGTATTTTAGTAGCTCATTGTACAGAATATTTCAGAACTATGTTATACGCATGGTCTTGTATTCAGTACCTCATCTAACCCAGTTAGTCAATACATGATACTCTACAGTTTTAGTCTAATTATTTATACTAAGTACAGTTCAGTCTTGCAGACCCAGTATTCAGTTATTAGTTATTCAGTTAATTAGATGAGTAGTATATTTATGCATTCGTGCTCAACACCCAGGTGAATATTTTCAGTAGTCTCAAGTGATATGCTTTGCTAAGGAAGAGAGTATAGTTGAAAGAGTAATTGAAGGGTATGTCTAAGCTTGAAAATTTTAGATGCAGTGCATAAGGCTATAGAAGCTACCTGTCAGAAAAAGTCTAATTTCGTTCAACTTTCAGTCAAAATTTCTTATACTATATATACAACTGCTTCTAGTAGTATATAGCAATTCTATACTTTCCTTTTTGTTTATAGGGAACTCTATAAAAGTCCAAACAATGTGCTAATTTATTTTAAGTGAAAAACATTGTAATCTTACAATGAGAACTACTGAGCTATAAATATATACTCAATATAACTAGTTATCTTTTCATTAATTCATTGTAGTGTACCATAGAGTAAACAAAGATATAAATTCCATATATTGTCCGTGATTTAGCAATTCTAAATTTTATCGTTAATCTTATTAAGTAAGGAGAAAAAAAAAAAGAAAAATGATGTGCGCTCAATAGTTTTAGTGAGTAATATTTTTTAAACATTCATGAAAGACATCAAATTTATAGGAAATCAAGTCAAATTATTGATGTATGAAATATTTCTCAATCTTCTAAAGTTGATTATAGTTTTTTTTAGCTCCGGCAAGCAAGAAACTAAATGCTATTCATAAAAGTCCTCATCAACCATTTGATCATTTTTTTTCTTGATTCAAGGGTCTAGGAAAAAATATCTCATTTAACCACTACAACACCAACCCACACCCTCCCCCGATGCAGGCTTCTACCTTTTTCTGAAAACTTTACTTTGGATAGGACTTGTGTCTCAAGATCTTTCTTTTAAAATGTACAAATACTATAGAACACTGATTTAACCTCCACATGCTACTCTTATTGTGGTAAAAATCTTTCCAATTACATTAAAGATCTCATAGTTTCAAGAAAATGCTTTAAAAATCTTATGCTCATGAAGAACTAAAATATGTAGCTTTACCTGGCTTTGAGCATAACTCAAAGTTGGAAAGTTATTTAATTATAAAAGAAATGCGTGTAATAACCACATTTAATCATTGAAATACATAAAATTCACTCCTATTAAAGTTTTTATGACAACTTTGATTGATTATGGCACTAATGCAATTTGTTTATGGCAGTAATGCAAACTTTGTTGATTGTTATGCTTTGTTGAATGTTTATTGCTTTGTTGATTATTTATGATATCTTGGATGTTTTGAAAAATACAGGAGAGTTGATTATTATTCACAAACTGCTAAAAAATTATTTACGGCAGTAATGTAAGTTATTTAGTAATCCACACTAAAAAATGACCTCGACGTTATTCTTCAAACCTGAGAAGATTCTTTTGGCATCTGCAACTTTGTTATATGCTAATATATATTTTTATATTTTTTTATTGCTAATTATGATTTTATTTGATACTATAATGTAATATAATTTATGCGACTAATATATTTTCGCACTTTTTTATGGCCTGAATTAATGTTTCCTTATGCAGAATGCATTTGAAAGAAAGAATCAAGAAATATTAGCTGCTCAAAGTGCATTATTTGTGGAAGGAGAAGCTAATTCAGCTGGTCAACCTTCTCAGTTAAATGAAATGAATATCTGGGTGTAATCTGTTAGTGAAAAGAAAAAAAGAAAGAGTCAAAGGTCTTGGTTCCTTGGGTCGAAGTGTAAAGGCATCTAAGAAATCAACATTAAATTTTCTAAAAGAAATTGATCAGATGATTATGTCCCAGTTTGATACTTCAAATGTTGATTTGTATGCTCAGTTGCAGAAAGAGCGATACAAAAATAAGAGGATAAAAAAATAATTAAACTTGTTGATGAAGAATATATACAAGAAATTATCTTTGAATGATAAACGCCCATCTCAAGAAGATAGCCAAGCTTATGAGGATGAAAGTGATGATGACTCCAATGACATGAATCAAAGTGTTTCTAATTCTAATAATGTTGATGAAAGTGATTTTGACCCTGATGGTTGGTAGTTTCATTGACGATTCAAGCTTGAAATTTTTTTTGGACCATTTAAGAATCATACATTATTGATGTGGATGTTATGAATTATATTTTTTTGTTGTCTGTAATGGTTGACATTAAACTTGTGTTGAATGATATTTTTGCAAATTATTGGAGGTTTTGAATACATATTTGACTAATTGTGAAATATTTCTAGTAATTTACGTGTGAATTATTACTTGAGAATTGTCATGGGGATGTACAAGATCAATATTCATGAAGATCTTCTTGAGATAATTAGTTCTTATGAATTTACTTGGGGTATATTAAGAATTGTCACCTCTAAACTTCCTTCAAATTTACTAGAGTATCTTCATGGGGAATAATTTATGGATATTTTCGTGGAAATCTGCTGGTAAGTTCCTTTTGTATGAAATTTTACCAAATAATTCATGCAAAATTTTGATAGTTAATTGCAAATAAACTCGCAAATAACTTACCTACGGATTTATTTTTGCAACTAAATGACCTAGGAATTTTATAAATTTGCAGGTAATAATTACCTACGGAAGGTTTTCCTTTGAATTCTAATTGGCAGGAATATCCATATGTAATCAAATTACTTAGATATTTTACTGTATTATCTCTATGAAAATTCTCATGTAATGAGTACTTTTCTTGTAGTGAATTTGATTTATTTCTGTGAAATTTTAAACAAATTTCAAGGATTTATTAGAAGTTGTGGATATTTTAGATAATTAATTTAATTAGTAATTTAAAGGGCCAAAACTATAATTTTAATTAATTAAGTGGCCAATTCAATAATGTATTTAAGTAGAAAGGATTTACCATTTTTATTAAGAATACTATTAGGATGTTTTAAAGAAGAGGGGCATAAAAGAGAAGTTGTGTTCCTTTTTTTTCACATTTCGATCTTCGAAGGAGATCTCAATTGCCTTAAGGTAAGCCACTTCACATGGAAAGAAATTCTTAATACTTTATATATGAAATTGTGGCAGTGACATGAGGTTGCATAGTTAGGTTTTCTCTTTGATTTAACATTTTCTAGGATGATAATGAGAATGTGATTTAGTAACCATTAATCATTAGTTAAGTTTGATATAATGTTATGTTAAGAATGTTAAAGAAAGATAACGACTGAATTAGTGATGGAAAAAAATTAATGACGCTAATCAAGAGAATGAGGAGTAGGCGTGTATACTATGTAGTATATGTTTGGATATTTCCAGTGGCCTTACAAAATAATCATAGTCAATGATTTGGTAACCATTATGCTACTAGTTGGTTGATAGGATATATAAGAAAATAGTCCACGACTACTGTTTCATCGTTTTGCTTCAGAATTTAAGAATTTTAATATGATTTTCTTATCATCTTTGTAATTATAATTTTGATACCATTTAGGTTTCAGGTCTAGTATTTTTAGAGTAAGATTTTCTAGATTGAAAATTTTGAATTTGACTAGATTGGGCTAGTTCGGAGGTGATTCAGATGGGTAAAACTTCAATTTGATTCTTCTGATTTTGACTTTACTTCATAGGTCTTGCTTTAAGGCAAGTTGAGACTTTCTTAGACTCTTTTCGAAGTACTTATGTGTTAGTTATGTGTAATGGGATTAATGGAGAAGGGGGTCCCGCATAACTAAGTGAAGAGCATCCATGCGTCTATCAATATTATTCGAGGGGTTAAAATAAGTTAATTGTACGTTCTAAATTGTTTTCCCTATTTGTTACCATGATAGGCTAGTTTGCTATAGTAAATAAAAAATTTGAAAATACTAGCTAATAAGAATACTCCCACTTGATAAGTTAAGTTGATTTTGAAGTTTATATTAGATCTTGCTTAATATACAAGGTGCTTTGCTTAACCTTATTATTTTATTTGAGATTAGAGTAGCACGCCTGCACATCATACATTGCATTGTCTATGAGGTCGGAGTGTAGCCTGCATAGAATATTTATTTACGATCAGAGTGCACACATGCATAACATATTTATTAGGGATGGAGTGCACGCCTTCACAGTACATGGACCTTGTGAGTCCCCTATGGGTCTTGACTTGAAGCCATTGCTCGGTAGGTGTGTACAAAGCATATCTATTGCATTGTAAGACCCCACAAAACTTTTAGCTTAGTTCAGTCCTCTAAGCTTGTTTAAAGGTCCCAAACTTAGAATATTCTAGCTAAGTATTCATACTTACTGTCATTCTATCCTTCGAATGTTGGCGATCTAATTTCATGGCCTTTACGTCCATTATAGGTGGGTATTTATGTTGATTCATGATCAGGAATATCCGTAGGTATTTTTGGACAAGTTTCAGATTTTTTGGACTTTGTTTGAAGCTCCTTTGGAATCCTAAAACAGTGGATCAACGCAATCTTTATGCACTGCATCGATTACATCGTTGATAAATGATTTTCTCATCTTCCAATGTCAATTTCAAGTGAGTCAATGTAGAATCGACATGACGCATTGGCTATCGCATCAATGCAATGATGCGGTACGTTGGTCTTCGTGTCGATAGTACAATTTTTCAGTCATTAAAAGATCACGTTCTTTGGGGTATTTGGGTCTTTTTCTCTCAACCTTCATCCCCCCAAACACGAAATTTATCACCTTAAAGAGCAATTAAACTCATTTTTCTCAAAATTGCTCAAGAACAAAACCCTACAAGACTCAATTTCAAATCAAGAACTCAAGCTTCCACCATCAATTTTCAAAAATTCCTTAACTAAGGTATGTAAAGTGTTCATCCAAAAGTCCCTTCCATCCTTCCAGTCCAAGAAACTATTTTAGACTTTAAGTATATGTATTCCATGTTGGGTTTGATAATATCCATGTTTAAAAATGATTAATTGGGTTTCAAATCCATATTTCATAATCAATTTCATGTGGGGATAATTGATTTATATGTGTTACCATGTGAAATCATGCTAAAGCCTTCAAATGGTGAATTTAATATTAAAATTGTGTGCTCACATGTTGATTGGTACTATGTGCATAATTTATGCTTTTCAAGTGATTGATGAATTAAGCATGTTAGCTGGATAGTGAAGTTATATCATGTTAGCATGTGTTTAAGTTCATGACATGCAAGTGTCTATTAAAATACCCTAATGAATGAAGAAAGATCAAATACTTAGTTTACATGTTTCAAATTTATGCCATGTCTCTTATTTTGTGCTATCAAGTCCTTGGGGTACTTATACCCGACAATTTAGCTAATTATTTAGAGCCATGGTCAGTCATAGTACAGTAACAGTTATGTCACTATCAGTAGTACTCTCAATTAGTTACAAAACTTAGAAAAAATTGAGTAGACTTAGTATTCTTCCAATCTAATTCAGTACTCAATCCAGACCTCAGTAAACTCAGTCAGTTAACAGAATTTAATATTTTTTGATAGTCCACGAAACTCAGTGTACCCAGTTTGGTTCAGTTAAATAGCAATATTAGTAATAACTCAGTCTAACCTAGTAAAGACTAGAAATCAGTTTAGTGTCTATTCAGTTGGGAGTAGTATTCAGCACTGAGTTAACCCAGGGATGGGGGCATTCCTGCCAGTAGAGGCTTTGACCCTTAGTAGCAATCCCTATACTACAGAACTACGTAGCTAGTATAGGTAGAGATATCTTCCTGCCAGATATATTGAGGGTTGATAATCTCATTCGAGTTATCCTGCCAGCGAGGGTTGATGAAAGAGCTTCATGTCAAAGAGGGTTAACTCACAGCTTGTCCTTACACGTGGCACAGTATGGACACCCTTCCAACTGGGGTTATAGGTTGGACCCCAAATTAGTTAGAAGAGGGGTATGTTGGTTATATGATTACCTTTCACATTCTCAGTTCTCGTCTCAGTCTCAGAATAGAGCTCAGTTCAATTTTACAGATTCAGGTCTTCCAGACATAGTCACTCAGCTCAGTATGGAACTCAGTATGGTTCCATAGTATTCTGAACTGTTAGATACAATCATTCAGATAATTAGTAATATAGCATTCATAAACCTAAATATTGATTATCTGTATTCAGATTTTGTACTCAGTATTAGCATGATCTCAGTTTCAGTCTATGTATTTATGCATGTACTCTTACTCAGTCATACTTATGTTATTTAGTTATTATTGTGCATGTATATGAATCCATGCATTTCAGCCTACCTCACTGAGTATACTAGTACATTTAAAGTAATGACAAATGCTTTTCTTTATGCTATGAGGTCCTATATCATAGGTTTTAATGGACGGGCTCTAGAGCACCCTTAGCAGTTTAGATTCTCAGCTTTCAGTGTAGTGATGAGTCCTCATAGTTTGAGGACATGCTTATTATTTACAATACTTCATTTTTATTTCAGTAGATGGAGTTAGTTGGGGGCTTGTCCCATGAACTCCACAGTTCAGATAGTTAGAGTCTTTTCAGACTAGAGTGCTTTCAAACAGTTATTCAGTACTTATATTCAGTTTTTGGTATTTTGATATCTTATTTAGATTTATTTACAGATGTGAACCTTATGGCATATGTTTCCACCAATTTCTCCAATCATTACACAGTTATTGCAGCAGGTACAAGTCATGGGTTAGCTTATGGTCTTTCGGGATTGTTAGCACGGTGTAGTGTCTTGGGTACAGACTCAGGGCGTTACATGCATCCACTCATTTCTATTTCATATTGAGTAATATATATTTTTTGACATTGTACTATTTATTAATTTCTTAAATATCTGTTACTTGATGTCATGGTATTGAGAATTTCTTGGACTGTGTTATGATATCCTTATTACTGTTAGACTTGATTATTCAGTTAGATTAGGGTGAATTTCCTGTGTTAAGGTTGTATAATTGTTTTAGATTGTTGAGGTGGTGTTACTCGTCACCACTTTGAAATAGGATCAATCGATGATGCTTGTTAAGTACACGTGATTTCATACTCACCCTTACTCTTTCTACACCTTACATACATGTATCGATTTGATGACCCTTGGGAACTAATTCCTTTGTTGTCTTTTATGTTAGCATCTTTGGAGATTCAAGGTAGCTTCTATTAATTTCAAGCATAAATGAAATCTCCTTCACCTTTATCTTTATGCATTTTTTGTATTTTGAGATACTCAAACCTTTCTTTGAGTTTTGTATTTATTGACTTGTATTAGTGATTACCAGACCTGAGATTATCTACGTTATAACTATGACTATACTTCTCTATTAATGTGCCTTGGAAATTATTTAAGTTTTATTCTATTTTAATCTTCTCACTTTTAAACATTTAGATGTTATGTTTGATGGAGGGACGGTTAAGGTCATTTTGAGAAACAAAGTCGAGGAAGTTTCGAAATGAGATAACCCAGATGCTTATATTATATTATGGCACCAAGTTCTAAAAATTGGGTAAAGAGACACATTTTAAAAAGGAGTTTAAAAAAAGGACAACCCTAGTGCACAACTTTTTACAATATTTTTTTAACCCCTGACTCTATCGCAGATCCCAAGTTTTAATAAATACAAATCAGTCCATTAAAAATAATATGAAATCAAATTTTATTAATAAAATAAAAAAATAAAAACTGTCTCAAGAAGCTCCTAGCTCAATCAACGCTATTTTCATAATTTTAGATCTTCACGGGCAATTTTACCAGCTACCATACAAAAATCATACCACCACTGTTATAATCCACTTATTTTGTCCATTGTTAACCATTCGCTGATTATTCCCTTCACTTTTGCCTATAAAACCTTCAAATTAGTCCACTTTCCTTTTCGACATTCTAGATCCATTATCTCCACTCCATTGCTTTCCAACTGTCCAGCTCCTCTTCCACGTTTATAATCAGCTCCATTATTTCATTTTTCATAAAAAAAGCAACCATTTCAAATATTTTTATTATTGTACAGAGATCTTGTCAGTTATTGTCTAGTATAGTCTAGGTAGTGTAGCCATTGATAGATCATAAACCATTAAGTTAGTCTAACTCTGATTATCATCTAAGTCTATAATGTAGATTATTGAAATTATTATTGTTTGTGGTGAATTTCAGGGTTAATAGGAAGAGACACTTAAATGTCGGAGCTAAAAATCTATGACAAAAGAGGTAGTGCCCATTTCCCTTCATTGCAATAGTTCGTATGACGACATGGTCACGAAAATAATGGAGAGTTGATACTTTAGTTGTGATCTGAGCAACTTGGTCATTAGCTATTTGATGAATTAAAGGAGAAAATATATTCAACATTCATAAAGAATGATCGACACATGGGATTCTAGATACTTGTTATTAGGCTTAGTTGTTCTAGGCATATTTTGAGAATTATATAGTCGAAAGGTCTCGAGAGGAGGCTTTGACATCAACTGCACCCCACCCCTAATAGTTGATAATGAAGCAATGTTAGATCCTAAAGCCACCCTCTCCTTTGTGTCTCCCTTTATAGTTGTATACTTTGGTATTTGCCCTAAAATACTTGTAACCCTTCTCGATTTTTACTCGGGTAAGTAGTTTCATCATAGGCAGACAGGTATATAGAAATTTCCCAATTATAGTATCCCAAAAAGTCACTGTAGTCAATCTTATAGAGTTAGATATGGATGATTTCAATGTCATACTTGGCATAGATTGGCTCCACTCGTGCTATGCCTCAATTTTTTATAGAAACCAAGTAGTCCAATTTTTATTCCCAAATAAGCCAGTCTTTGAACAGAGGGGTAGTACCTTAGTTCTTATAGGTTGGTTTGTCCCTTTCTTTAAGGCAAGGAAAATGATTTCCAAGTTTTGCATATATCATCTTTTCCTTGTCAAAAACTCAAGTTCCAAATTATTGTGTCTTGAGTTAGTTCTAGTAATGAATGAAATTTTAAAAGTATTTCCTGAAGATCTACTCAAAGTTCCTCCCTAGAGGGAAATTGACTTCAGAATAGATATCCTTTAAGATACCAAACCTATTTCAGTTCCACCTTATAGAATGGATTCAACCAAGCTTAAGAAAATGAAAGCATAATTAAAAGATCTCGTAGATAAGGGTTTCATCAGCTGAGTGTCTCTCCATTGGGTGTTACAGTTCTGTTCGTGCATAAGAAAGATAGTTCTCTCAGAATGTGCATAAACTTCCACCAGTTGAACAAAGTCACAATCAAGAATAATTATCCCATCACCATAATTGATGACCTATTTGACCAACTTAAGGGTTTACACTATTTCTCTAAGATAGACCTCAAATTTGGCTATCATCAGCTCAGAGTTAGAGAATGTCACATTTGATATCCTTCAAAACTTGGTATGGTTACTTTGAATTTTTAGTTATGTATTTTAGACTAATGAATGCTCCTATAACTTTTATGAAGTTGATTAACAGGGTGTTCAGGTAGTAATTGGACATATTTGTTATAGTATTTATAGATGACATCCTCATTATTCTCAGAGTTGGGGTGAACATGCATTTCACTTAAGGATTGTCTTGTAGACTCTAAAAAATCACTAGTTATTCTCTTAGTATAGTAAGTGTGAATTCCTGATAATATCAATATCATTCCTTGGTCATATAATTTTTAGTGAAGGCATCTAAGTTGATCCTCGAAATACCGAAGCAGTAAGTATTTGTCCTAGACCCTTAGCAAGTTGTCTATGGGAAGTGTTGGTCACGAAAATGATGATATAAAATATTTAGTTTGTGAGGTTTATCAGCATGCTATATTGGGAGTTTGGTTGGTTGATTCAACTGAAGAAAGTGTTTAAGTTCAGAATGGTCCAGAATATTTGTTGGTTAATGAGGTGAGTGAAAAGCAAGATAAAGATCCTATTTTTCTTAAGTTGAAAGAGGTAGTTTGGAATTAAAAGGTTTTCCCCCAAGGGGGAGATGGTGTCCATCGCTGTTAGGGTAGATTATGTGTTTCAAATGTGGATGATTTTAGGCATAGGAAACTAGAAGAAGCCCACGAATCTCAATATTCTATTCACCCAGGAGCCACTAAGATATATCATGATTTGCGAGAAGTCTACTGATTGAACGGCATGAAAAAGGATTTTATGGATTTCGTAGCCAAGTGTCCAGATAGCAAAAACATTAAGGGTGAGAGCAAGAGTCCTAGTGGTACACTACAAGAACTCAGTATTCTGAATAGAATGTGGGAAGTGGTGAATATTGACTTAATCACAGGGTTACCTGTATGCATAATCAGCATGATTGTATCTGGGATATTATAGATCGAATGACTTAGTCAACTCATTTCTTTCCAGTAAATACTTCAGGTTCAGTCGAATAATATACTAGAATCTATCTCAGGGAGTTGGTGAAATATAATGGGGTCCCTTTGACCATTTTTTCGAATAGAGGTACCCAGGTTACCTTTCATTTTTGAAAGGGTTTTCAAAAGAGTCTTGGTAACCAAGATCATCTTATTACAACTATTCACCCATAGACAGATGGTCAGGCTGAGAGGACTATTCAGACCTTAGAAGATATATTGAGGGTATGTGTAATTGGTTTCAAGGGCAGTTGGGATAATCACCTGTCTTTGATTGAGTTTGCTTACAATAAAAGCTATCACTCTAGTATTCAGATGACCTTATTTGAGGCTTTGTATGGTATGAGATATAGGTCTCCTATTGGTTGGTTTGAGGTTGGTGAAGATTTTTTAATAGGTCTAGATTCCATGCATGAAGTAATGGAAAAAGGTTCAATTGATTAGGGAAAGGCTAAAAATAACCTAAATTCATCAGAAATTCTATACAGATGTAAAACAAATAGAGCGTAAGTTTGGTGTTGGTATTTTTCTATATTTAAAAATGTTTCACATGAAAGGAGTGAAGAGATTTGGTAAAAAAAGGAAACTCAGTCCCCGCTATGTTGGATCTTACAAGATTTTGAGTCTTTATATTAGGGTCACCTATGGGTTTTATTTGTTTAGAGTTAGCATCAGTACATCTAGTCTTTCTTGTCTCCTTGTTGAAGAAATGCATTAGTGATCTAGCATTAGTAGTCTCCCAAGAAAGGATTGACGTAGAGAATAGCTTCTCTTATGAAGAGGTCCCAATTGAGATCCTTGATCTTCAGGTTCATAGGATAAGGAATAAAGAAGCTGCATTAGCAAAGGTTTTGTGCAAAAATTTGTCATTAGAGAGAGCTACTTGAGTTCTAAAGTAGATATGATGACCAAGTACCCTCATCTTTTCTCTTTGAAATCAGTTCCAACATGAGGTAATAGTTTCATTAACTAATTAATTGTTTCTTTCATTTCTACCTCATCCATCCAGTCATCTTCATGTCATAGTATGCATTCATGAGTCTAATTCAGTTCCTGCATTAGTCATAAAGTTTATATCAGCTCATGAATTTGCTAGTAAGTTTTTAGTGCAAAATTTCAGCTTTCTCCTAGCTTCTCATCTTAGTCAGTTTCATTCAATTCCTCACACTCGGATTGTATCTTCTTATTCTTTTCTGACCACTTAAGTGTGAACTTTAAAGGTTAATAACCCTCTTAACAACAACCTTTCCAGGCTCATAAATTTGCATTATTTAAGTCTTGGGTACTGGTTGCTTAGGCTGCTCTATAAGGAAGTTCGAAGAGGTCATTTGTGGAATAGACTCCACAACCCGACACTTATCCTCTTCAATTACTATAAACATGCACAAATAATTGTAGTGGGATAGTGTATTGAGTTGTTTTTACACTTTAAAAACCTCTTCTCAATCCTCTAGCCTCATTGTAAGTGAGCCCTCTCTTACATCTATCAACGCTCCTCCCATCGCTAAGAATGGATGTCCCAAGATGACTGGTACTTTTTCATCTTCCTAAAAATCTTAAACAATAAATTCAGCAGGAATAGTAAACTTACCAACCTTGATAAGAACATCTTCTATGACTACTTCAGGATGGGCTATAGTCCAATTTTCTAGTTGCAGTAACACAAAGCTAGATCTCGACATCCCCAAGGCCAAAGTGTCGAACAAAGAAAGGGGTACTAAATTAATGCTTCCCCCCTAAGTCACCAAGTTCATGGACCATCTCACTATTCCTAATTTAAATGAAGAGAGTGAACTTTCCAGGGTCTTTGAGATTCTTGGGCATCTCCTGCATCACGATAGACCTACACTTCCCAGTGAGTGCTACTGTCTCCACATCTTGCAGCTTAACTTTCTCTGTGACCACATCCTTCTAGTACTTAGCAGACTTTGGCATTTCCTACAAAACATATAAAAAAGAAAGGGTTATATATATCTCCCTGAACGTGTTAAAGAATTTTATTAAGCATGCATCCTCTTTTGCCTTTATATGCTTCTGTGAGAAAGGTAGTGGTGGTGTCTCCTTCCCTTATTCAGGAAATTTTGTTTTTGAGTACTCTGACTTCTTTGAATTTTCAACAACTCTGTCATCTACATATTTAGGAACCAAATCAGTATCTACCTCATTAATTTTCTCTGGAGGTTTTTTATTGATCTCCTTACCACTCCTCAAAGTTATTGCCATAACTTTTTTAGGATTTTCAATATCACTTGGCAAACTACCTTGAGGCCAGGTATTCTGCGTTGCTGCTATATGACCTATCTGCAACTCTAAGTTCCTTGTAGCCGCTTGCTGGCTTTTTATATCTTCTACCAATTGTGCTTGAGCAAATAAGATTTTTTTTTCAGTATTCCTTCTATATTGCTAATAGCCTGGTTTACTTGAGCCTATGGTTTCTGAAAGTGTTGCAGTTAGGCATTCCATTGATGATTTTATGGTTGATTCTGCCTCATTAGATTGTAGGCGTTCCCATAATTTTCCCTTTGAACAATGCCTACAAACATTGACTAAGGATTGGTATCGCATATACCTGCAGAAAGGCAATTACTGCTACAAACAACGCACCAAGTACTTGTCTGCTGAATTGCATTTGTTGTTGTTCATACTGTGTAACCCCCAACTTCATAATGCTGAATGGAGTTGTTAACTAATTCTTCAATACAACATTCTGAGTGGATATAGTGGTAAAAGGATCCACTTCAAACACTCCTACAACCTTCATTGTAGCATTTCTTGAGTCAGAATGCCATGCAAAATTTCCTTGTGCAATCTAGTTCAACAAAGTATATAGATCATCATACGTCAATTCCAAATCTTGACCACCTACAACTGAATGTAGCAAAATTTTGTGTTATGATTAAGTGCTTCAACAAAAGTGTGAGATAGTACCTTATTAGACTGTTGATGATGTGGATAGGCCTGAAAAAGAGGTTTAAATCTCTCTTAAGCTTGACATAAGTTCATATTTTCCCTCTGTTTAAAGCTCACAATCTCACTGTGCAGTTTCACAGTCTTGCCAGATGGAAAGAATCGGATGAGGAATTTTTGGGCTAAGTCATCCCAGGTTGTTATTGAACTTGTCGGCTTACTGTTCAACCACTTCATCGTTTCCCCCAATAGTGAAAAGGGGAATGTCAGCCTAACATATTTAGTTAACACACTAGAAGGGATAAATGTGTCAATGATCTTAAAAATATTCCACAGGTTAACTTGTGGATCTTTATATGAAAGCCCCCCAAACTTTCCACCGCTGATCAAAAGCTGCACCATGTTCTGTTTCAGCTCAAAGTTACCTCCAGTAGCCGATTTTTAAAAAAGGAGGTCAAATTTATCAGATATGGGATTTCCATTTCACGAACTGTCATGTGGGATAGTTGATATTCAACCATTATAGCAGGATTGTCTTGTTCATCTAGAAATTATGGGATGCGGGGGAGAAGGATATCTTCGATCCTTCTTTGATAGAAGTGTTCCTTGAGTTTGGTTCTTGGTTCAACTAATTTCCTATCCCTTATCAGTTTACTATCCTTTAAACCTGTTTCCTGCAAAATAAATCCCAAGACCAAGAGTAAAGAACCAAAGAAATCTAAAAAGTAAAACTAAAACAAAAATAGTTACCAATTTACAAGTCCACGACACGGCGCCAAAAAATTTTTGCGAACACGCTAGTGTACGTGGTCTCATCAAGTAAAATATTGGCCTTAAATAAAGCCGAATATCGATATCTCAAAGACTTGTGTTAAAGAACTATTCAATTCTAGTTCGACCGTTGAGATTGAACTAGTGCAAACACAACCAAAAGAGTTTTGAAAGATTGTAATTAATAGTAAACTAAAGTAATGCAGAAAAGTAAAGACTTTGGACAATCAATGGATGAAAACCCGGGTTTAAAGCACTACAAACAATAATACAGCTCTATTGAACCTCATTCGTTAGATTGCTTAACTTGGTTGATAATTTGTAGTGTTTATTGCATGATTATGGTCTCCCGACCTCTAATTGTCCACAAAACTTGGACATTACAACTATAGCATTGAGCGGGGATGTAATAATCAGAGTGGATGCATGAAGCTATCATCCTACATGTGAACCAAGAAAGGCTTCTAGGTATATCCCTATCCTATTCGCTAATTCAAATTAGTTATTTCATAAAAGAATAAGAACCTTACTCTATTCATCCCCACATTATATCTTCTTATTCCCCCTCCCCAGTTCACAAGGTATATGTATTCTAAGGGTTGCGAATCCTTAAAATAGTGATAAAAAGGATGAAAAAAATCAATTATGATAAGAAATTCAAACAAACTCAATTCATAGTGAAAGTAAACATGTTCTTGGACTTAACCCCAGAAAGGGGGCTTTTAGCCACTAATAGACAGAACAGTAACCAAGATGAATGAATCCAAGATAAAATCCAATATAGGGCTAAAGAAAAAGAAGAAAACCCCTAATTGAAGTATTTTCCAGACCCTCTCCAAGTTTAAAAGTATTCCAAGGAGTTTTTACTTGATTTAACGTTCTACTTTTATAATGGGACTCGATTTTCTGCAGATTGCACCTCACCGTGACTCAGGGCTAGCTTCATGATGTGGCCTTATCGCGGTGAAATAATTTGTTGTTCTACTCAATAATTAACCCTCACTCAAGAATTACCCCTCACCAAAATGTGGGGCTAGTTTTACAAGTCTAGCTCGGCTACGCGGTCTTGACATCCCAGGTATCCTATTCTCATTAAGTTGTGCCTTGTGCTTTCGTTAATCCATTCCAAGACTTTTTATGTTGTTTTAATTTAATTTGAAGCTTTTAAATCCTTCATATATCATCATAATCAACTCACCAAGAATCCTATAAAATTAAGCACAACATATTAGAGCTCAAAATATCACGCAATTCACAACGACAAACTAAAAGCTTAAGCTAGGAATACTAGTTTTGACCCTTTTGATCTTTCACTTAGTTTGAACTCTTGGCTTAATTCAATTGAAATTTAAACAATATAAAAAAGTTTTCACACATATAATTACACATTCTTACCATTAGGAACTCATTAGACATATTAGAATTCATCACGATCAACTAGAACAACTCCTAGCTCAAGCTAGTAACATTAGTTTTCTCATATGAACTCTAAATAACAAATTTGATTCCAAACTTTTTTGAAAGACACATTTAACATTATAATCAAGTACTTGAATACTTTGATGTTCAATTATATAATTATTCACTCATAAAGCACACAAAAAGTCCTTAAAACAAGGCAAAATAAGTTAGGATAACAACACTAAGGTGCAAAAATCCACCTCAGACCAGCTGTCCACACTTGAAACATCTGTACCTTCCTTCATCACAAAGTCTATGATGAAGATGACCATAGAACCGGCAAGGAGGACACGAAGAAGTCGACTGCGCCCCACTCTCTTGAGATTGAGCACCTTATGCCAAAAATTTACTACCACCTTGCTGACGCCTATCCCCCGACTACTTTAGGAAATGAGCGCTAACATTAGAGAAGGAACTAGAACTCCCCCAATTCTTCTTTGAATATTTTCCACCATCCCGACCACCCTGATGCTGAGAACCACCCCTGCTTTGAGAACCTACTCATCTTACCCTGCCTTTCCCCAAACTCTGCTTGTTTCCTCTTTTGATCCTCCACCTACTGTATGTGAACAACCAACCTCAAAATATCCAAATCCTTAATCAGCATAGTAGTCTTGCGTTCGAGGATCAAATCTCGAGATAGCCTAGAAGTAAACTTTCTCATCCTCAACCTCATATCAGCCATGAAATTCGGAGCATACCTTTACAACTGATGGAACTTCAAGGCATGTTCCTTGACAGACATTTTTCCCTGCTTAAGATTCACAAACTCCTTCATCTTTGCTTCCCTTAAATCCTGAGCAAAGAAGCGATCCAAGAATGCATTAAAAAGGCCTAAAACAAAGACAACTCCTTCACATCACCTCTATCCCTATCCAACTCCTCATACTATTGGTATTCAATATCTTTAAGCTGATAAGCTGCAAAATTTACCCGTTCCATATTTATGGCTTGCATTACTCTAAAGATTTACTCCATTTCATCCATAAAACCCCAAGGATCCTCCTCAACCTTTACCCCAGTAAAAGTTGGAGGATTCATTCTCATGAACTGGACAACCCTTGTGGCCTCAGCAGATAGAACACCAGATACATCCCGCTCAGCCTGAACAACAACCAACTGATCAATAGTATGAATCAACTAACAAAATTCCATATTAGTCACCTCACCTGGAAGAGGACTAAAAGCAACCGAAAGACTCCAAAACAATTTGGGATAGGACCCTGAGATCGAGTGTAAACTCCAGGTGTAGAGCGTATTCCATCAATATCATCCCCAGATGGGACAAAAGAATATTCTTGTGTTTCAAATGAGCACGACATGATCAGAAAAGCAATAAAACAAGGAGTAGAGGAATTTCCAGGACATAGACTCCAAGCTTAAAAATAGAATACTAAGAAAGTGAAACATCCCTAAATTTTGAGCCTACCCTGAGTTGGCTGAATTTTGAGCATATAACAAGATAGCATAACTATCCAATTTACAAACTATGGGATAGGTCTATTACCGATACTAACCTAACCGAGTCCAACCATTCAAACCCAACCGATATCTGAACCAACTAAACTATAACCAAATGAGTTCCATAACAATTATATATAATCCCAAAATAAAAGAGGATAGAACATTGAAAAATTTAGTCCTATAGTATCATTCCCTATACTAACACAAATGATAAGGTTGATACCAATACCAACCCCACCCATACAAACCCATAGTAGTTCAACAAAAGCCTCTAACAAATAGAATATCAAAATCCAGTTGGGAAATATCCCCAACCATAGCCTAAACCAAGATCCATAAATAAACCAAAGTATAAAATGACATCCTTGAAATGGAGCCTTTTGAAAAGATGGAATCTCACCACTTTAACCTAGTAGCTGATCCCAAATGTTTGATAGCTAAGTAAGAGGAGTTGAATGGCCGGTTCCTGCATCACGTGGGGATACAACCGCCCAAAGACGGTTTAGCGGGTGAACTCTAACATGATTCAGGATAAGGATAAAATAATGTCAACTAGTAAAACCAAGTAAACCAAACAGTTGCATACAAACCGTACATATATATATAACAATGCTTGGAAGGGAACCAATTTTAGCATGCATTTAAAACTATTTACCTAGGTATGTGAAGCTTAATGAATCTATTAGACCTAGACCTACTAAATCCGCGCACCCCCCTACAAATGGTATCAGAGCACAACAATTTAAAAAGTATGGAAGAGATATATATCAGAGTTAGAGTTAGAATATATATGTTAGAGTCAAAATTAGATTTAGA
>NC_061115.1:42759101-42850151 GCF_002878395.1 Capsicum annuum
ATGATCATAACAATATTAACAACAGTATCAATTACAACTTGAATAACCAGCTACTCTAGACAACTAAATACCTATCCAAGCCTATGCGTACCCCTACCGCCCTATACTCAAAAGTTTCAATCAACATACAACAACACAAGGAATATTCTTCATCCATATCTATGAAACCTTTCCATACTGGCTGATAGACATAGGTGCATACTAGTGATAGGTAATACGCATGCAGGAATGAATGTAAAGTACACAATCAATGTCATAAATCATCATAATTGTCCTCATCAGGACCTTCATCAATATATTAAACCTCTAGCCTTATCGGGTATCAACATATCATGAATATATCCTTTGTCTTTACCGATTATCAACATCATCACAACGGTATCCTTCGGTCTTTTTGGGTAGTAATATCATCATAGTAGTATCCTTCGACCCTGTCGGGTATCAATATCATCATAATAGTATCCTTTAATTTTGTTGGCTATCAATATCATCATAATAATATCCTTTGACCTTGTCGGGTATCAAAATTATCACAATTACATTCCTTGGCCTTGACGGGTATCAATATTATCATAGTAGTATCGTCCTGTCTTGTCGAATATCAATATTATCGTAATAGTATGCTACAGACTTATCGGATATCAATATCATCATATTACTGTTACCAAATATGATATACTAAAATAATTATAAATATATCCCTAAAAAATATCTATCTATTCAATACTTCCCAACTACTAATTATTAGTTAACCAACACTTATTATAATAGAATCACTAGCTCACTAGTCGTTACGTAACCTCTAGTTATTAACCTAAACATTATCCTTCACGGAATCTTTACTAACAGAATAGCAACTAACAACTATTTATCAATTAGCCAACATCTATAGTTTAGTCAAGGTTCATCACTAGACTAAAACCTCCATTTATCCGTCATTCATTATTATCAATTAATCATACTGTATCCATTAATAATTACTAGAAAACACCTTACTACTTGCCACCTAACTATCTTTAATTAACTAACACCATTCATTAACTAGCCATCATCAGCTACCAGGTTTCAACTAAGCAGGATTCATTAACAAATACATTATATCCCTAGCCATCAAGTGCTATAGTCCTCTAATAGACAACTAGTTACCATATATCTTAACCGTCTAACAAGAAGAGTAGTCATAAGACCATATTTATGCTATAATCATATTATTTATAATGGTAAATAATTACGAGCATATCAAATCTATGCATGCCATCACCAGTACTCAATCAGTGGAAATATCAGTATCTTACCGCATCTTTCTCTGTCCTATACTAGAGAGATATGCATCCAAGCGTATACAAATTCATACTCATAAACTATAATAACATCATTTATAATGATAAACAGTTCTTGGCTATATAATCAATATCATAACACATCTCTTGGCCCATAAATTTATCTAAAATAATAACAACATCATAATTATGGCCTTAGTCCCATAAAAATATCTGGGATTATATCAATATTCATATTTATAAGTCGTAGCTCATCTCTAATCATCTCACATATAGAAGGCATCTCACATATAGGATCCATAATATCAATAAGCATGTAATTTTCTCTCACATAAGAGGCATCTCACATCTTAGAAGCATAATATAGATAGACATATAATCATCTCTCACACAAGAGGCATCTCACATCTACGAGGCATAATATAGATAGACATATAATCATCTCTCACACAAAAGGCATCTCACATCTACGAGGCATAATATATATAGACATGTAATAGTCTATTGGATTTCTTATATCAATAGGTCATACATCATGACTAAGAGGAATATTACTTCTGTAGACCAATTTACATATCGAAGAGGAACATCATCTCTATCGATCCAATGTTCATGACTAAAGAAAATAGCAACTCTAAGAAAATAGCAACTCTATAGTCCAATCATCAAGCCTAAGGGGAAATAGCATCTCTATAGGACAATCATCAAGTTTAAGAGAAAATAGCATCTCTTTATGGTACATAACACATCTAGGGGGAATATCATCTCTAAATGCCCAATATCATTTCCAAAAGGAGTATCTTGACCATAACTCAAAAGCCACAGTCTAGGAATATCAATAAAAGTTACCAAGTTATGAGGTAACCTTATTCTAAGGTTTACTAGACTCATCTATTTCTAAAATCCGCACTAAGTGCACAAGATTAAACATATGCTTAGGACTAAGTCGGCCAAATGATCCAACTTCTAATCCACAATTTCCATAATTAGGCATACTGTGCCTACAAACAAGACTAAGTTATCTAGTTCATCTTCTTGATGTCAAGTAAGCCCTATTAAAGCCTAAGATAGAAACTTTGACTAGAAATAAGGGTACTCAAGTAAACTCTACCCCACTTATGGTTTCAAGATTACTATAGTAGCCCAATAAGGCTAAATATACAAATCATTCTTTAAAAGCTAAAACTATATACCAAATATAGTATTATATCGTATCCATTCTATAACTAATCTAAACTAAAGAGCGAAGGAAATAGGATACAAAAGGGTTATAAACATGCAATCCTATGGATCAAAAACCCTCATCTAATCTCCAAGCATCAATATATCAAGGCCAAGTTATCCTACTCATAATCAAGCCTAACATCCATACTCACACGCAACATATACCACACATCATCTATGAAGAAAAGTAGACAGAAGAATACCTCAAGGACAAACCACAAAGCCTCACTTCATACTCCACATGCTCTTATGTATATTACAATCCTCAAAATATCATCATACTATCAAAACCATAATCTACTCCTCAATACAAGTCTAATGATACTCATATTGCACTATTATGCTTCAGGTCTAAAAATGACACCAAAACCCCAAGTAGGTCCCATATACGAAAAATGAGTTTTCGAGATCAACCCTATGTTCACATAAGAATAAGGAATCATAACCCTTAAAGAATGGGTGAAAACTAGGAATACTTTGGGCTAAAATCAAGCCCTAAGCTAAATTTGGGCTTTGGGTCCAAACTATGAAATTCAAGCATGAATTCAAGAAATTCTTACCATAATCTTGAACATAATTGCAATACAAGATGATAATTAAGCTCCCAAGTCACCCCCCTGACCAATTTTGAGATATTACACTCATTTTAGGGTTTCTAAGTCTAAATGGTGAAGGGGATATCCCCCAAATGCATCTTGGGGCCTTTATATAGTCCCTAAAGGTACATAAATTTAGAAATCGTAGTCCTACAGGCTGCAATTGTGGTCCTACAGGATGCAATCGCGCTCACACCAAAAGATAATAAAGTCAAAAATAAGTTTTTAACTCTCGAAACTCATCTGGAATCGAAAGAATATGATCAAATTATGAATTTTTAGTGTAAACCACATTTCAAATCCATTGGGATAATCAAGACATTCATCCGAGATCGTTTAGGCAAAAAGTGGGGTCCATACCTATAGTTTCATCACTTTTCATAAAATCTACTAAATAGCCCAAAATAAGTTCGAGAGCCTTGGGACCTAAAATAAGGGTATCCATAGCCTAAAATTGATGATCCAACATAATTGTGAATTAGTATTTTCAATCTGAGGTCATTTCAACCAAATATGGGTCCCACACCAATTCTTTCCAATTTTTAACTTTCCGATGAATAGGTCGAAATGAGTTGGGTGAATTGGGACCCAAACTAAAGGTCTACCTACACTAAAATAGGTATTCTGGATCTGCCGGCACAGTTGGAATTTACGTCCAAGATCGTTTCACTGAAATTTTTGGCCGATGGTCATTTGGAAACAACGAAGACTTCAAAATAGAGAATTGGCTCTAAAAAGCAAACGAACTACCCGTAACCGAACCGTCAATCCCATCAAGTCATAAATGACTTGGGGTAGCTATGGAGAAGATAAGCATAAATATGTAAGATGACCTGATAGGTCATTACAACCAATTCCACAAGAGGTGGGGGTTGAGGTCAGGTCATGACCACTTCAAAAGTAACAAGTTTGGAGAAATCACAATCCCTAAATCTATTCACCATTCCCATTCCTCAATTTAATTTTAAAACCACCACTAAATCCTAAACCATGCAGGGACAGACAGGAAACATCAAATAAACAATAGCTATTCAAAAACCCTCAACCCATGTTTTCAAAACCAGCATCAATACTAAATGAGCAATACTTTAAAACATATGATTTTGTTAATTTAGAAATTTCAGAAGTGTAACATGCCTGAAATACCAAATTTCAAGGAATGAATCCAACCCTTGATCCCTTGGATGACCTATATCTTTAAAACCCTAAGTATGGCTGCTGGAGAGAATACAAGAAAGCTTTAAAAGCGTTTGAGTATGTTATGAATGAGAAATAACCCTTGTTAAATGCCTTATAAACGTGGGGTTTTAATTGGTTAAGGACAAAATTGCCAAAGTTCCCTCAAATTAAAAGCTGAAATATAGTGGTCGGTGACTACAGGTCATTATACTACTCGTATAGACTCATTATGACTCGTCACCATGAGTCGTAGCAAAGAATGTCTCCAAGGCACTCACACTATTACACCCTATGACACAAATAATATGACTTGTAATGGGACCCTACGACGTTTAGGATCTAGTCGTAGTCAACACAGAACAATTTGGGGTAAATATGGACACCCTATGATTTGCACCAAATGACTCATAATGGGTGCTTAAGGCTATTAATGAGTCAGTCGTACTCAGAGAAAAACTTAGTTACACACTTTTTAATTAGGTTATGACTTGTGTCCAATGACTCGTCAAGACTTCCTATGACTTGTAGGGTAAGTCATGGTCAAGGAGGTAAGGATAAAATTTCTTAAATTTTCCAGGACCAAAAACCCAGGGCATTACATACACTAGTATATACTAAGATGGTAGAACAATGCATTTATTAAAATTATTTTACTGCAAACATACCCAAAGTTACCTTTAACAAAGACAAAAAATAAAGATTTTATGGAATACACATACCTCTAGCATAAATTTTTGGAACGGTGAACAAGAATGTATACTTGGACTTCATGTATTTCTTGGCTTCCAAAGTATCTTGTTTAACCTTTTGGTTCTTTCAAATAACCTTTGTTGATGCCACATCCTTAGTTCGTAATCGATGAACTTGCTAATCCAAAACCTCAACTGAAACTTCCTCATAGGATAAGGAATCCAAAATACCCACCTCATCCAAAGGAATAATCATAGGAGGAACATTGATGCACCCTCACAACATTGAGCCATAAAAAATGAATGAATAGAGTATAAACTAGAAGGCAACTCAAATCCATATGCAATATTACCAACTCTCTTCTAACCAACTACGAACCAACATAACGGGGACTGAGTTTCCCCTTCTAACAAAACCGCATCACTCTTTTCATGGGAGATACATTAAGGACACCCCAATTACAAACACTAAACTCTAACTCCCTTTGGCTCACATCAACGTTGGACTTTTTGTGACTTTGGGAGTCCTTAAGTATATCTTGAATCACCTTCACCTTCTCCATGGAATGGTGAACCAAATCAAGATCAAATAATTTATTTTCACCAACTACAAACTACCTAATAGAAGACCTACACCTTCTACTATATAAGACCTTAACCGGGGCCATACCAATGTTAGAGGGATAACTATTGTTGTTGGCAAGTTATTGAGAGGTAAGTGGACAACCGAACTACCACTAAAATTTAAAATTACAAGCCCGAAGCATATCTTCTAAGACATGAATTGTTTTTTTCGTTTTCCCTTTTATCTGCGAGTGGAAAGCAGTACTAAGGGTCACCTTAGTCCTCAAACCTTTCAGGAATGACCTCCAAAAGTGAGATGAGAACTGGGCTCCTTGATCAGATAATATGGAAACTAGAGTACCATGCAACTTCATGATCTCTTCAATAAACATCTTGGCATAATCCGCTGTAGAGAAATTATTCCTCATAGGCAAGAAGTAAGCAGACTTAGTTATACTATCCATGATGACCGAAATTGAATCAAATTGTTGGCAAGACTATGAAAGACGGATAACAAAATCTATATTAACTATCTCTAATTTTCACACCGCTGCTCAATATCTTAATTTAACCCACCGGGCCTCAAGTACTCCACCTTCACTTGCTGACACACCATGCACTTAGACTCACCACATCCCTCATCATATTATTCCTACAATAAATCTCCTTAAGATCATTATACATTTTTATTGATCATTATCTTAGTACATCAAGATACCATCAACACCAATCTCAAAAAACATCACCTTCTGCCTACCTATATCATTCTAGATTTGCATCAAGATAGGATCCAGCATTTATTTATCCATTGGCTCAGCACCAAGAGACATCTTTGCTACCTCTTGAAATATCACACGACTATTTTTTAAGTCCAAAAGATAAACTCCAAGATCATCCATATAGTGAATATCCTTTACCAAATCCCGCTTCTCTTCATCCATATAAGATAAGAATCCCATGGAAAACATGCTAAGAGCATCAAGAATGATGTTAGCTTTTCCTGGGTGATAGTGAAGACTCATGTCACAGTACTTGAGCAACTCAAGCCATCTCTTTTGCTGGAGATTTAGCTCATTTAAAGTGAAAATGTATTGTCGAATCTTGTGATCAGAATAAATATCAACATGGAACCCATACAAATAATGTCGTCATATCTTTGATTCAACAACCACAGCTAATAATGCAAACACTTGGACATATCACAATAGACAAAAACACCATCAATGCCCCCAAGTACATTCATGATCGGCGCCGAAGTCAACTTAACCTTCAGCTTCTCAAAACTACCCTCAAAAATATTAGATAACAAGAATTTCACCTTCTTCTAAGTCAACTTAGTCAATGGGTTAGCAATAGAAGAGAAACACTTCACAAACCTTCTATAATAACTATCTAAACATAAAAAATATATGTATTAATGAAGATAGTAGTAGAAGGATATTACAGTAGATATTATACACCTATGATAGATACAGGAGCAGAAGCTAATTTATGTAGATATAATTGTTTACCAGAAAGTAAATGGGATAAATTAAAAACACCAATAATAGTTAAAGGATTTAATAACGAAGGAAGCTTAATTACTTATAAAGCTAAGAATGTAAAAACACAAGTATAGGATAAAATATTAACAATAGAAGAAATCTATAATTATGAGCTAACATCAAAAGATATTTTTTTAGGAATGCTGTTTTTAGATAAATTATACCCACATATAATAACTAGAATAGATTGGTGGTTTACAACACCATGTAAATAGAAAGTAAGAGAAAAAAAGTTACTAATAAAATAAGAAAGAAAACTGATTGGATAGAAGAAAGTGAAAAAATTACACAAAAAATAAAAAATATAAAAAATACTGAAGATACAATAGAACTGGTCGAATTTTCAATAAATAAAAAGGAAATAACTATATTTTTAATAAATAAGATAGAAATAATTAAGAAAAAATTAGAACAATTATATAGTGAAGATCCATTAAAAGGATGGGAAAAAACATAAAATCACTGTAAAAATTGAATTAATGGATAAAATAACATAATAACCCAGAAACCATTAACATATAATTTTAATGATTTAAAAGAATTTAAAATACATACAGAAGAATTATTAGAAAAACAATATATACAAAAAAGTAATAGTAAACATAATAGCCCAGCATTTATAGTAAATAAATATAGTGAACAAAAAAGAGGAAAAAGTAGGATGGTTATTGATTGTAGAAATTTAAATGCAACAAATATGACTTATAATTACCCAATACCAAACAAGATATTAAAAATAAGACAAATACAGGGATATAATTATTTTAGTAAATTTGATTGTAAATCAAAATTTTACCATTTAAAGTTAGAAGAAGAATCTAAGGAATTAACTGCATTTACGGTACCACAAGGATTTTATGGATGGAATGTACTACCATTTGGATATAAAAATGCACCAGGTAGATATCAATATTTTATGGATAGTTATTTTAAACAATTACCTAATTGTATAGTATACATAGATGATATACTATTATATACAAAAATTAAAGAAGAACATTTAAAATTATTAGAACAATTTACAGATATAATAGAAAAATTGGGAATAAATTTAAGTGAGAAGAAAGCAGAAATTATGAAAAATCAAATAAATTTTTTAGGAATACAAATAGATAAAAGTGGAGTCAAAATGCAACAACATATAGTCCAAAAAATAATAAATTCAGAAGAAGAATTAGATACAAAAAAGAAATTACAATCATTTTTAGGATTAGTAAACCAAGTAAGAGAATATATTCTAAAATTAGCAGAAAACTTAAAACCATTACAGAAAAATTAAAAAAGGATGTAGAATAAAGATATAATGAAGACGACAAAAAACAAGTACAAAAAATAAAATTACTTTGTAAAGAATTACCAAAATTACAATTTCCAGATGAAAATAGAAAATTTACATATGTAGTAGAAGCTGATGCAAGTGAATATAGTTATGGAGGAGTACTCAAATATAGATATGAAGAAGAAAAATTAGAACATCATTGTAGATATTATTCAGGAACGTTTAACGAAATAGAAATAAAATAGGAAATAAATAGAAAAAAATTATGTTCTTTAGTAGTCTTTCTAACTTTATTTTTAATTCTTTACATTTTTCAGATATTATTTTTTTTAATTCTTTATATTTTTGTACGTTATTCATTTAAATAATATTTGGGGAAATATCTAAATCTCATCATAATTAATGAATTAATTAAATTTATATTTAGTAGATGATAGAATTATAAAACCTATAGAAAAAAGTATAATAACTGCCATAAAAGGAAATTTAATATACCAAAAATTTAAATTTATAATAAGTGCGAATTATTCAGTAGCAATAACAGATAAAAATATAGATAAATCATTAGTATTATATTAGAAAATATCAAGAATAGAACTAACCGCATGAAGTAAAATATTTATAGCAACATGTAAAAATCTATATGTATTAACAACAAAACATAAAATAAAGGGAAAAAAAATAAAATTAATAAAATACAAATAGAAAGTCCTTTTGAACAATTCGTAAAAATAATTGATAATAATAATTATAGTTACAGAAATATAGACATAGAAGAAGATTTAGAAATAATAAATGATAGAATAAGTACAACAAAAAGAATAGCTTGTGAAAAACCAGAATCATCAAGTTCATAAAAAAGAACAAGTTATAAAACAAGTTCAATAATTAATTTAAACCAATATTACATAACAGGAACAATAAATGAAAAAAGAATATTTAATACTCTTAAATAAAGGACAAGAAGAAAATTATATAGCAAAATATCTAGTAAAACATGAGGAAATAAAATCTGATAATAATATATGCCCAGATCTATCAAGAAGCTTAATAAACGCTAAAAATATACCAGAAAAAAGAAATAACAATAGGAGTTAGAAAAATGAAAATAGAATTTGAAATAAAGGAAGAAATGCATAAAACAGACATAATATTAGGAATAAAATAGTTAGAACAAGTAAAACCATATAGTATAGAGCATACAATATTATCTATAACATATAACAGAGAGAAGTTATTCTTAAGAAGAGCTTTAACATGATATAAAAATATATGTATTAATGAAGATAGTAGTAGAAGGATATTACAGTAGATATTATACACCTATGATAGATACAGGAGCAGAAGCTAAATTATGTAGATATAATTGTTTACCAGAAAGTAAATGGGATAAATTAAAAACACCAATAATAGTTAAAGGATTTAATAACGAAGGAAGCTTAATCACTTATAAAGCTAAGAATGTAAAAACACAAGTATAGGATAAAATATTAACAATAGAAGAAATCTATAATTATGAGCTAACATCAAAAGATATTTTTTTAGGAATGCCGTTTTTAGATAAGTTATACCCACATATAATAACTAGAATAAATTGGTGGTTTACAACACCATGTAAATAGAAAGTAAGAGCAAAAAGAGTTACTAATAAAATAAGAAAGAAAACTGATTGGATAGAAGGAAGTGAAAAAATTACAGAAAAATTAGAAAATATAAAAAATACTGAAGATACAATAGAACTGGTCTTATTTTCAATAAATAAAAAAGAAATAACTATATTTTCAATAAATAAGATAGAAATAATTAAAAAAAATTAGAATAATTATATAGTGAAGATCCATTAAAATGATGGGAAAAACATAAAACCACTATAAAAATTGAATTAATGGATAAAAATAACATAATAACCCAAAAACCATTTACATATAATTTTGATGATTTAAAAGAATTTAAAATGCATATAGAAGAATTATTAGAAAAACAATATATACAAAAAAGTAATAGTAAATATAATAGCCCAACATTTATAGTAAATAAACATAGTGAACAAAAAAGTGGAAAAAGTAGGATGGTTATTGATTATAGAAATTTAAATACAAAAACTATGACTTATAATTACCCAATACTAAACAAGATATTAAAAATAAGACAAATACAAGGATATAATTATTTTAGTAAATTTGATTGTAAATCAGGACTTTACCATTTAAAGTTAGAAGAAGAATCTAAGGAATTAACCGCATTTACGGTACCACAAGGATTTTATGAATGAAATGTACTACCATTTGGATATAAAAATGCACCAGGTAGATATCAACATTTTATGGATAGTTATTTTAAATAATTACCTAATTGTATAGTATACATAGATGATATACTATTATATACAAAAACTAAAGAAGAACAGTTAAAATTATTAGAACAATTTACAGATATAATAGAAAAATTGAGAATAAATTTAAGTGAGAAGAAAATAGAAATTATGAAAAATCTGATAGAATTTATAGGAATACAAATAGATAAAATTGGAGTCAAAATGCAATATAGTCCAAAAAATAATAAATTCAGAAGAAGAATTAGATACAAAAAAGAAATTACAATCATTTTTAGGATTAGTAAACCAAGTAAGAGAATATATTCTAAAATTAGCAGAAAAGTTAAAACCATTATAGAAAAAATTAAAAAAGGATGTAGAATATATATATATATATATATATATATATATATATATAATGAAGAAGACAAAAAACAGATACAGAAAATAATATTACTTTGTAAAGAATTACCAAAATTACAATTTCCAGATGAAAATAGAAAATTTACATATATAGTAGAAGCTGATGCAAGTGGATATAGTTATGGAGGAGTACTCAAATATAGATATGAAGAAGAAAAATTAGAACATTATTGTAGATATTATTCAGGAACGTTTAACGAAACAAAAATAAAATGGGAAATAAATAGAAAACAATTATGTTCTTTATATATATGTTTAACAGCGTTTGAACCATATATCGTGTATAACAAGTTTATTGTTAGAACAGATAATATACAGGTAAGATGGTGGCTAACAAGAAAAATACAAAACTCAGTTACGACAAAGGAAATTCAGAGACTAGTATTAAATATACTGAATTTTACATTTACAATTGAAGTAATCAATACTAACAAAAATATCATTGCAGATTACTTATCAAGACAAAGCTACTCTAGCTAATTTACCAATGGAAGAGGCTGATGCCAAAGATACCCAGACTGACTTATTACTCCAAATGTTTAAACAAATGGAGTTATTACGAGAACGAGTTATTACACTAACTACTGAAGTTACAAATGTAAAAGTGCAAGTCGAGCACTGTAAAAAAATAAGATACTGTGTAGGAAGAGCACATTAAAAAACTAGACCTAGAAGGTGACAATGATAAACACCTTAAAATTCAAATTACTGACGTAACTTCAATTACAGTTGCAGGCACATCTAAAGGGGAAAATATAGTCACTAAAAATAGACCTGAAATATCAAAGAAAAAGAATTATAACCTCAGCCAAATATTTTCAAAACCATATACACCAAATATACAAATATTAGAAACATTTGCACCTCCCCAGATACATACATATTCTGAATCACTTAACCAAGAAAAACAGATGTACAACTATTCTTCTGGTAAATACATTGAAAACATACATATCTTACAAACCTTATTAAATACCAAAACTATTCAAAGTGAAGACCTAGCCGCACAATAAAAAAGATATATTACCCAGAAATGCCAAAATTACAATAAACTTATTGCCTTACCAGGTACAAGCCCAAATTTTATTAATTCATGTTACTAATATGGATTATTATCTACAGTTTACACAACCGATGGAGAAGAGTTAGCAGGAATCCCAGAAATTCACAAAGAATTTATGACTTATAAGAGAATTACCAACGGATAATTATTCTATGTTCGATTTTATTCCGCACCAGCAGAAATATTATTTGACGAAATTAAACAAACTATTAATGTAGTCAAAATGGGTATGACCAGAGATTATATTATTCCGGAAGAAATATGTGAACAGATCGAAATACCAAAAAAGAAGATACCAGCATTTTACCGCAACAAAAGAGTTATTGGAATAAGCAATATATTATCAGAATTACTTAATAATTATTCAAATAAAAAATAAGTTTGGATATATAATTCAAGGAATCAAGCATTAATTTATTCAACTTGCAAAGAAGTTAGAGACCATGACATGGAAGAACTTAGAAAATGGGGATTGACACTCCTCAGACCAGAAGAGCAACCATTAACAAGATCTATCAGTAAGGGAATTATTTCAGAAGAAGCTATGGATTAATTTTGTGAAAAAGTTGGCCAAAAATACAAAGACCACATATGCAGCAGATATAGTGGCAAGCGCAACTTTATTCCAGATAAGATGCTACACTGAAAAGAAGATATAAAAACAGCAGATACGATAAGAAAGAGATAGCTACGGAGTAAAATAATGGAAACAAACTATGAAATTATAAAAATTGTAAAAATTATGAAAGTGACATGTAGATAAATTTCACAATTTCCTTTACGTAAATTGTAAAAATTGTATAGAAAAGTCTTAAGTATTAACAATTTTTTGTCTTTTAGTAGTTTAAGATGAAGACTTTTTTGATAGCCTATAGCCTAGCCTTTTTGACATTTTTTACAAAGTTTTTTAGTCTTTTAGACATGTGCATGTAAAGTTTCAGCTTATAAATAAACGAGTATTTGCTCAAATGAAGGATAAGCCTTCATGCGTTGAAGCAAAAAATTCTCTCTTTTGTCTACAACAAATATTTTGATTATTTAGTAAAAAACAGGTATATTTCAATGGAAAAATCTATAGAGGAACAAAAATTAGAATTAATAAACCTACTAGAATTAATAAACCTACCAGAACAGGTATATTCATTTATTATTATGAATAGCTAAATTCATAATTCCTAACAATCATGATATGATAAAATAAGTTCCATGTTAGTTACTTTATAATAGAATTATTCGAAGAATAGCATGTTAAGAAGTTTATTAGCAAAGTGGAAATGGAGAAAAATCCCTAAGAACTATGCCATCCTAAAGGTGAAACCAATAAGGTAAGAAGCCGTGGTGGGGAGTAGCTAGAGTTGAGGCACTGTTTAAGGGAAAAGAATCTGGATTACCATGCTAATAGTGACCAACAAACATGTTATTTAAAAATAATCTAGTATATAGTAATCTAATATGATCATATTTTATTATGTGTATGATTGAAGAGAATATTTTGAAAACAACAATTTTATGAAAAATGAATGGTCATTTATCTGACGAAATGGTAGATAAATTTAAAATACTTATTTTATATGCACTTAAGCATATAGAAGTGGTAGATGTAAGAAATATCATATTAGAAAAAGCATTTGGTAAATATTATATGAGTAGAATAAATTACATACCACAAATACCTAATTACACTTACAAACACATATATACCAAACCTACATGTCCACCATGATAAATTACGTATATTTAGAGTTTTGGGAAAAAGATATGAGAAACATACAATTAGTAGAAAAATAAATTTAGAAAAATACATGGAAACTAAAGATATAAAATATCTAGAATTCCTTAATGAAAATATGCAAGAATTACTTAGACTAAAACAAACGACTAAAAAATATTATGAAAAAGCATTTAATCAAGCTTAAATGACAGATAATATTGAAATACTTGTTTTATATATACTTAGAGATATAGAAATTATAGACATAAAGAAAATAATATGGGAAAAATTACAAGATTATGAAGCGGAAGAATTATTAAACAGTATAGAAAACTTACGCATATATTATGAACATCAGTATTATTTAGATTTTTCAGATGGATATTATACAGACTAAAAATGTCAGAATATATTAAGAAAATTAGAGTAAACCAAGAAGACCTACATACAGAAATTAATTATAGAAAACAAATTAGAAAAATAATGAAAAATCTAATAGAAAAATTAAAATGGATAGACGAAACCTTACAAAATCTAGGAAAAAGCAAAGATAAAAGTTTAGATAGTTTAAAAAATTCATTAAAAAGAGAACAAGAAGAAATAGTTAGTAGCATAAATAACCTCAAACAAGATATTAAATATAGTACAAATAGAATAGATTATTATACATTTACTTTAGAATAAAATGATAAACTGTGAATATCTAAAATATTGGAGACAAGAAATTGAAGAAATAAGATTAACAGAAAACCTTATAAAAATAAATTTAATTGAATACTTTAAAACAAAAGATATAGAACATTCAGAATATCTTAAAAATAATATAGAATATTTACAAAAACTAAGAGAAAAAACTAAAGAATATTATAGCAAAGCATTTAATCAACTACCATTTAATCAACCCCCAAAATATGAATATCAGTAAAATTGAATATTTTAATAAAATGGATGAAAATAAAAAATACAAGAACGAAGAAAAACAGTTAATGAATATTACTATAAAGAATTTAACAATTATATAAATTAATGGATACATCTTACGAAAAGAATGAATCATTAAAAGAAACCGAAACCCAACTATATAGTTTATACCTAGAATACAAAAGGTTACATAATACTAACAAGGATCCTAGAACACAAGATAATTTAATTACGATAATATCTAATCTAGAATATGAATTAATAAAACATCTTAAGTTAAGAAGATAAAAATGAAAATTATTCCAATCAATAATAGTCACAAAATAAATTATATAAAAATAAATACTTATAACCTAATAATTATTTATTATCTAGTAAACCAACCGCGCCTAATCCGCACCCCTTACAATTGGTATCAGAGCCTTGTTATTTAAAAAATATGGAAGTAATATATATATATATATATATATATATATATATATGGATTTATTTAATTAATTAATTAATCATGATGAGATTTAGATAGTCCCCAAAATATTATTCAAATCAATAACGTACAAAAATATAAAGAATTAAAATAAATAATATATGAAAAATGGAAAGAATTAAAAATAAGGTTAGAAAGACTACAGTATAATATAATTGTCGGAGTTAGTAAAAACTCAATAAATGCACAAAAAGAAGAAATATCAAAATTAGAATCAACAATAGATAGTCTAGAATATACATACCAACATGATCTATTAACAATTAAATAAAAAATGAACAAAGAAAAATTTATAATAGATGAAAAAATATATGAAAACCATGAAGGACTAAAAATAAAAAAAGTATTTTTTAATCTAGAGAGAAGGTATAAGAAAATAAGTGAACATTTATATTTAATGCTAGAAAAAGAAGAATTAAAATTAGAAGATAAATTGACAGCTATGGTGAGAATAGAAAAAAAATGAAGAAATAGATAGAAAAATGGAAATAGAAAAAATAAAACAACAAATTACAGAAGAAATACAAAAATTAGAAGAAACTAAAAATAGTAGGATTGCTGAATTAGAAAAAGAACTACAAATGCTAAAGGATCTGTATGAAAAAAGACAGAAAGAAAAAGAAAAAAAAGATAAAGAACAAAAATTATTAAATGAGATAAATCAATTTAAAGAAAAATTAGAAATAAACAATAAAAAAATAGAAACCAAGGAATTAGAAATTAATACAATAGATGTTGAAGAAACAGATAATTATGTTTCGAAAGATAGTGAAACACATACAGAAATCTTAACAAATACAAAAAATATAGAAATCAATGAAAAACAAGAAGTAATTAATGAAAAAAACTTAGAAAATATAAACAAGGAAATAAACACTCTTGATAAAAAAGAAGATAAAAATATAAAAAATATAATACCTAGAACATTAGAAATAAGAAAACCTACATATTATAAGAATAAGTTTAAAAGATATAATCTAAAGAATGAATATGACAAATGGACACCAAAACAAATAGTTAGTAAAAATTATAACTTTTTAGACTTAGATTGTGTAATAAATACAGAAAAATAATACAATTATGGATAGGATATATGAAAAAATAATTATTAGATAATAATATAAATATAACAGATGCACCAGAATGTATAGAAAAAACACTAATAGGAACCGTGAAATTATGGTTTTTAAATCTAACTGAAAATAGTAAAAGGGTATTAAGAACTGATAAACCTACAGAAGGAACATCATCAAAAGCAACAACTAAAAAATATTATGAAAAAATATTTAATCAAGCGTAAATGACAGATGATATTAAAATACTTGTTTTATATATATTTAGAGATATAGAAATTATAGACATAAAGAAAATAATATGGGAAAAATTACAAGATGATGAAGCGGAAGAATTATTAAACAGTATAGAAAACTTACGCATATATTATGAACATCAATATTATTTAGATTTTTCAGATGGATATTATACAGACTAAAAATGTCAGAATATATTAAGAAAATTAGAGCAAACCAAGAAGACCTACATAAAGAAATTAATTATAGAAAACAAATTAGAGAAATAATGGAAAATCTAATAGAAAAATTAAAATGGATAGACAAACCCTTACAAAATCTAGGAAAAAGCAAAGATAAAAGTTTAGATAGTTTAAAAAATTCATTAAAAAGAGAACAAGAAGAAATAGTTAGTAACATAAATAACCTCAAACAAGATATTAAATATAGTACAAATAGAATAGATTATTATACATTTACTTTAGAATAAAATGATAAACTACGAATATCTAAAATATTGGAGACAAGAAATAGAAGAAATAAGATTAACAGAAAACCTTATAAAAATAAATTTAATTGAATACTTCAAAACAAAAGATATAGAATATTTAGAATATCTTAAAAATAATATAGAAGATTTACAAAAACTAAGAGAAAAAACTAAAGAATATTATAGCAAAGCATTTAATCAATTACTATTTAATCACCCCCCAAAATATGAATATCAGTAAAATTGAATATATTAATAAAATGGATGAAAATAAAAAATACAAGAACTAAGAAAAACAGTTAATGAATATTACTACAAAGAATTTAAAAATTACATAAATTAATGGATACATCTTACGAAAAGAATAAATCATTAAAAGAAATCGAAACCCAACTATATAGTTTATACCTAGAATACAAAAGGTTACATAATACTACCGAGGATCCTAGAACACTAGATAATTTAATTACGATAATATCTAATCTAGAATATGAATTAATAAAACATCTTAAGTCAAGAAGATAAAAATAAAAATTATTCCAATCAATAATATTCACAAAATCCGTTATATAAAAATAAATACTTATAACCTAATAATTATTTATTATTTTAGTAAACTTACCGCGCCTAATCCGCACTCCCTACAATTGGTATATGTCATCATTATTAATGAAATAATTAAATAAATCCATATATATATATTACTTTCGTATTTTTTAAATAGCAAGGCTCTGATACCAATTGTAGGGGGTGCGGATTAGGCGCGATAAGTTTACTAGATAATAAATAATTATTAGGTTATAAGTATTTATTTTTATATAATGTATTTTGTGAATATTATTGATTGGAATAATTTTTTCCTTGTTCCAAAACTCCACTATACCATGAGATGTCATACGTACTACCTCAAAAGGCCCAGACCAATTAGACTGCAACTTACCCAGAAATAATTTCAACCTCACATTCAACAATAAAACAAGTTGTCCACGTTCAAAAACTCTGTCAGGGATATGCTTGTTATGCCATTTCTTAGTCTTTTCTTCTTACAATTTGGCATTCTTGTAAGCATGGAGACAAAACTCATCAAGTTCAACAAGCTTCAACAATCTCTTCTCACCCACGACCTTCATATCAATATTTAACTTTTTAACTGCCCAATAAGCTTGATATTCCAGCTCTACAGGAAAATGGAAGGCTTTCTTGTAAACCAAACGATATGGAAAGGCACCTATGGCTGTCTTATAAGCTGTCCTATAAGACCATAGTGCATCATCTAGCTTTTCAGCCTAATTCTTCTGCTGACTATTTACAGTCTTCTACAAAATCTGCTTTATCTCCCTATTAGATACCTCTACTTGACCACTTGTTTGTGGATGGTACGCAGTGGCCACCTTGTGCCTAACACCATATTTATCTAAGAGATTTTTAAACCAAGTGTGAATAAAGTGCATACCTCCATCACTGATTATAGCTCCAGGTGTGCAAAATTGGGAGAATATGTGCTTCTTCACAAATTTCAATACCACTCATACATCATTAGTGGGAAAAGTTGTAGCTGCCACCCACTTAGATACGTAATCAACTACTACAAGGATATACAAGTTGTTATGGGATGGTGGGAATGTCCCATAAAATCTATCCCCCAAACAACAAATACCTCAACTTCAAGAATGTTGTTTAGAGACATTTCATGATGCCTTGAAATTGTACCTAACCACTGGCACATATCACAACCCTTCACAAAAGCCACCGCATCTCTGAATAGTGTTGGCCAAAAAAATCCTTATTGTAACACCTTTTTAGCTGTTCACTCACCCCCATGATAGCCACCATAGGGAGATGAATTGCCTTTTTTTGCAATACTTGTTGAGATTCTTTTTCAGATACACATCTATGCATAATCCAATCAGGACCCTGTTTGAATAGAAAGGGCTCATCCCATACGTATGCACACAAATTATGTAACAACTTCTTTCTCTGTTGAATGGTGGCTTCTGAAGAGTACACCCCGCACACTAATAAATTAGAATATCTACATACCAAGGAACTTTGCACACATCTAAAGACAATAATTTCTCATCTGGAAACTTTTCCCGAATGTATATTATATCATCAATAATATGGTCATGAATCTCTAGTCTGGACAAATAGTTTGCAACTTGATTCTTTGCTCTTTTTTTTATCATGCACCTCTAGGTTAAATTCTTGAAGTAATAGAATCCACTCGATCAACCATGGCTTTGTATATTTTTTTATTAAACAAGTACCTGATGGAAGCATGGTCTGTGTGCACGATTACCTTGGTGCCTACCAAGTATGATCTAAATTTGTCGAGTGCATAAAATAGTGCTAACATCTCTTTTTCTATGACTATAATTTATCTGGGCATCATTTAAGACCTTACTTGCATAGTAAATAGAATGAAATACATTGTCTTTACTTTACCCCGAAATTGCTCCCACAGCCACATACTTGCGTCGCACATTAGCTCAAATGGCAACACCCAATTTGGAGAAATCAAGATGGGTGCTTCTGCCAGTTTCTTCTTCAAATTCTTAAAAGCTTCTTGACAAGCAGTCCTATTATCAAATTTAGCCTTTTTTCTGTCAGTTTGCACATAGGACTTGCAATTTTTGAAAAGTCTTGGATAAACCTCCTGTAAAATCCTGCATGCCCTAGAAAACTCCTCACTCCCTTTACTATTACCGGATATGGTAGCTTTTCAATAACTTAAAATTTAGATCTATCTATTTTAAGTCCTTTAAATGACTCCTTATGTCCAAGGACTATTCCTTTCTTGACTAAAAAATGACATTTTTCCTAATTCAACACAAGATTTGTCTCTTCATAACAGCTAGGACTTGATCTAGATTCTACAAGCATGCATCAAAAGAATTACCATAAATATAGACGTCATCCATGAATACCTCAACAAATTCTTCAGCCATGTCATAGAAAATTGCCATCATGTATCTCCGAAACATTGCAAGTGCTTTGCAGAGGCCAAAAGGTATGCTTCTGAACGCATATGTGCCATATGGACATGTAAAGGTGGTCTTTTTTGATCTTGTGGTGCTATTAACATCTCATTATACCCTGATTATCTATCCAAAAAGCAATAGTACACCTGTTTTGCCAATCAGTCCAATATTTAATCAATGAAGGGGATAGGATAGTGACCCTTTCTTTTGTCTTTATTTAGCATTGGGTAGTCAATATAAATTCTCCATCTAGTCATAATACGAGTAAGAATAAGATCATTAGCTTCATTGGTAACCATAGTTATCCCACCTTTCTTTGGGATGCAGTGTACTGGGCTTACCAACTTTTTGTCGAAATAAGGTAAACAATCCCACTATAAAGCCACTTGATGACTTCTTTTCATACCACTTCCGTTATTACCGGATTCAATATTTGTTGTTGTTGAACCCTTGGTTTGTAACCTTCTTCCATGTATATGTTGTGTATGCAAGAAACTGGATTTATCTCGGTAATATCAAATATTTGCTACCCAATTGCCTTATTTCTTCTTTTCAAAACTGTCATAGCCTCTCTTACTTGTACATCAGATAAACCCTACAAAAAAAATAACAGCCAAGGTATCATTGTCACCAAGTTAAACATATTTCAAGCGAGGATGAAGAACCTCAAACTCTAATTTTGGAGCTTCATCAATTAAAGATTTAGATGACGGGCCAATTGGCCTATTCAATAGCTCAAAAGGTAGCTTTCTCATTTCAACAATTGCTAAATTCATGACTTGAACCAATGCAAATGCCTTTTATATCTCCATAAGTATCATGACCCACCAAAGCTCATTCTAACAGATTAGATAGCAATAATAACCTAAGATCAGATTCATGTTCTATAATGAATATAACAGACAACTCCTCATATATAGCTGGCAGTTTTAGTGCCTTATATGTATCATAAACCTCTACTTTATCATACACTCTCATAGTGATCTTCTCTGCTGCTACATCAATAAGTGACTGCCCTGTTGCTAGAAATAGGCATCCCAAAATAAATAGAATAACTGAATCATCTTTAAAATCAAGAATAACAAAATCAACTGGGAAAAATCAGTGATCCCATTTAAACTAAGACATATTCAATAATTCATTCGGACTAACAAGGGGCCTATTAGCCAACTGCCAAACAATGGTAGTGGTTTAGGACTCCCAAAACCCATCTTTTAGAACCAAGATATAGGAATGAGATTGATCCCAAGTCATATAATCCACGGGCACTAATGGCCTACTCAATCGTGTTATGTAAAGTAAAACTACCTAGATCCTTTAGCTTTATGGGCAGTTTGTTTTAGATCTTGGACGTGCACTTCTTAGTAAGTGCAACTATTACAAACTCTGTCAATTGGTTCTTGTTTGCCACTATGTCCTTCAGGTATTTTGCATATTTTGGAACACTCTATAGAATATTAACAAGCAAAATATTTGCATGAACCTACTTTAGAAGATCCAAAACCTTCTTGTAACTAGTCATTACCTGCAGTTTTTTTGACCCTTTTCTCCTTATTGGCTTAGGATAATCATTAGTGGCCAAGGGACTAACCTGCTCAGGTATCCCCTCCTTTAACTACAACTCATTCCTCATTTTGACTGCACTAACTTATTTTAGATTTGCCTCTGTATCGCAATATAAGCCTCCCTAAGGTCTAGTGTTTTTTGCTTCTACAACCTGACTGAGTTGCAACTCTAAATTCCTAGTAATCAATTGGTTAACCTTTATATCTACCTGTTGACTTTTTATATTCACTGCCATCTATGCTTGAGAAGCTAGAAGTTGCTTTAACATCTCCTCTATATTGCTCGTTTGATTAATGGTTGGATTATTTTAAACCTGCTGGTGCTGTTAATTCTGTGGCATTGACCCGTTAAACTGATTATTATTCTATGCTTGATTAGACCCTATGAGAAATTGGGATGATTCCTCCAGTTGGGATTATAGGTGTTACCAAAATTTTGTTGTCCTAGACTATTCGCATTCGTCATCTAATTAAAAGAATATTGATTAACCACACAAGAATCTACTGCATGCTCACTACTTCCATAAACCTCACACTAAGAATTTACCTATTGGACTACATTAGTTGTAGCTGCTGCTTGCAAAACTCCCAACTTCATGCTGTTAAACTGATTAAGCATCTGATTTTGCATTGCTGCAAGCTGAGTTGATAAAGTAGTGAACTGATGTACCTCTAATACTCTTACAACCTTCTTAGGAGCACTCCTCAAGTCAGTATGTCATTTAGGGTTCCTCTGTGAAATTCAATTTAGCAGTATGTATAATTCATCATATGTCTTCTCAAGAGCTTGACCACCTGCTGCTGAATCTAAGAGAATCTTGTTATTTGGCTCTAACCCCTCAATGAAAGTATGAACAAAAACATCATTAGACTGATGATTGTTAGGGAAATTTCAGAGCATACTTATAAATCTCTCCCAAGCTTGGTAGATATTCTCTTCTTTTTTCTGTCTAAAACTCAAAATTTTGCTTCTCAAACTGCAGTCTTCCCTGATGGAAAAAATCGAATAAGGAACTTTTAAGCTAGATCTTCCCATGAAGTAATGGAGAGTGGTGATTCATTATGTAACCACTTCTTTGCTTCCTTAATTAAAGCAAAAGGGAAGATAGTCAGTCTGAACATAAGTATCTCTTATTTCCAAATAGGCCTGAATGTGTTGCTGTGGGTCTTTATGTAAAAATCCAGCAAATTGCCCAGCTGAATTTAGCAACTACACCATATTTTGTTTAAATTCAAATTGACATCGTGGCTCGAGTTTGTGAATACTGTTAGTCCCATGGTTCATGAGTAGGATTACCACCTCACGAATAGGTCAAGCAGCTGCTTTAGCAGAGCAGCTGGAATAATCAGAGCAGGAACATTTACGACATTTGGATCTACTGGATCATTTCTTTGTTCAGCAATTTAAACCCGTTGAATTGGATAATGATCTCTTTGCCTCTGTTAAAATACCAATTCTAGTTCTGGAAAAGGCTCTACCAACTCTCTATCTCTCACCAGTCCTGTATTTAGTTAAACCTGCAAAAAGTTAGCTAAGATCAAGTCGGTAACACTTAAACTTACTATGAAAAAACAAAAATTTAATAAATTACTAATTGTACTAGACCTCGACAACAATGCCAAAAAATTATTACATTCAAACGCATACGCAAGTATATATGATTATACAGGTGATATAGTGACTTAGACAGTCGAATATCATACCCACAAGGACTATGCAACTAGTAATTCAACCAACTTTAGTGTTAGATAACGAGGTATTAAGTGTTGTCAAGTATCAAGATAATTTTGAAATTTTGAATAAAAATGTAATTAATAAGAAATAATAATTTGCAATAATAGCAAAGCAAGCAACATTGTAAATAGTAATAATGAGAATTCTAGGGTTGAGGCACTTCTAACAATCTTACAGTTCTCTGTCCTTATCACAGTCTAGTTGGTTATCAAGTTATTGATTCATAGGGTTTATAACACGATCATAGTCTCCCAACCTTTAATCTTTTACCTATATGAACCATGCAACTACATCATTGAGTGTGATACAATAATTTATGAAGATATTTATGGTTATTTTCCTGTATTTGAACCAAACAAGGCTTCTAGGTATATCCCCATTCTAGATGCTAATTCAAATCCACTATTTTATAAAAGGATGAGAACCTTATTCCTTAATCTATTTGTTCTATCCCATGATTCTCCTTATGAATTCACATAGAAATATAGATTTATTCTAATGGTGTCCACTCATCAAAATAGTAAGCTCAAAAAATTAAGAACAACCCATATGATAATCCAATAAGAAACTATGATAAAGAATATCAAAGAGTAATTATGTTCTTGGCCTCAACCCCAAAACAACGGTGTTTAGCCACTCATGTCTGAATTCAACAACAAAAATAAGTAATTAATCATACCCAAAATTAATATCAAAGTGAAGAAGTTCAAAAGAAATTCTAAGAACCCTAAAAGAAAGATTTTGCTATTTTTCACCGCTGCTGTGCTTTCCAAAGTGTTTTCAATTGTAATAAATTGTTCCTTTTATAGCTGGGTCAAAAAATCCTAATTTTTCCATGCACCGTGATACAAGATGATGCTAACCGTATACTTACCGCAAAGCGGTGTAATCAGGGTGAGATTCTATTTGATGACCATTGCAAATCAGCTCCTCACCGCGATGCGGTAGTTTTACATTGACATTCTGGAATTCAACAAATGCCATTTTGGAACTTACCACGATGTGGTAACATTTTCTTTGAGATTTATTCATTTTTATTCCTTCCCCGCCATGTTCCAACACCATAATTGGTCCTTTCAACAATCCATCTTATTTATGCATCAAATCACATCCAAATCCATCACAATTTAGTCCTATATACACTAATTATGTCAATTAGATAAGGAATGAAATTAAAGCTTAATTAATTTCAGAATAACACATTTTAGCTCTCAAAACAAGTCCAAACATGGGTGAATATTGGTGAGTGGACATATAAATACACCTAAGATCATAAGAAGTCATGATTTCCTAGATAAATAAGAGTGTCTCACAAAGGTTTCCTCTTGGGACAAATAGGATATCAGGTACTATTTTTGATTTTAGTATTAGTTGGGATTGTCTTAATGATCTTACTATTGCTCTGGAGTTCGAGGCATCTATTGATGCTAACACTGATATATTGAAGACTCCTTTACTTGCGGTGTATTGTTTACTTAGTTTAGGACCCCTCTCCTTGTGACTAAATTGGTGGTTAGGTATTTTGGTTTTGGTGCCAAGGTTAAGTTGGAACTCTTTTCTTCTTATTATTATACCTTGGTAGGTGACTCTGTGATTGCCAAAAGAGTCTATAGGGGTGTGCGGTATCTACTAGTAATAAAAGTGTGTTGGTGGAAATTGTTTGACTCAAATATAGTAGATTCCGATGTCATTCAAGGAATGGATTAGTTTTACTCATGCTTTTCATTATTATAATATTGGACCCATTAGACTTCCTAGTAATTAGATTATGGAATGATATAATGGTTTTATTTTGTTCATTACTATTAAGGGAAAAGTTATTTTCTATCTTAGAGCTCAGAAAATGGTCTCTAAAGGGGTATCTTTATTACTTAGTCTAGATTAAAGATCCTAACTAGGAAGGTCCTTTTTTGGTTTGATTTTGGTGATGAATTAATCTTTTAAGGTCTTTCTTGACGAAACTCATGGTGTCTTTCTATTAGGGAGTTTGGTTTGGGATTGATCTTGTTTTGGACATTTGTCCAATTTCTATTTATTCTTTAAAGAATGGTTCCGGTAGAGTTATAGAAGCTTAAGGAGGTACTAAGGGATCTCTTAGATAAAGATTTTATCTTTCTTAATGTTTCTCTGTAGGATGTTTTCATTCTTACTTACATAAGGGGAAAGGTTTTCCCTTGGAATGGATAGGTTGTCGGTGATTACTAAGGAATTGGGAGTTTTCTCCTTGTGGGGTGGACCTTATAGGTATATTCAATTTGATATGAGGTCACTTTAACAGTCGTACATAGTGGTTGGTAGATCCTAAGCTTGAATTTAGATGTCTGATTTTGGTAAAGAGAGTATTTTAGCTCGGGATAGCAATGCAAAAATTGTAGAGGAAAATTGGTAGGTTGTATGGGGTTGATGCCTTCAAGAATACAATAGGGGAAAAGTTATGCCATATAGACCGAGAGTTTAGGTTGAACTTTGATATTGTGGGCGGGGGGGGGGGGGGGTTCTAGTCATTGGATAGTTTGGATCATGGAGCTTGCATGTATCTTTATCCCTATGGTTGTACTTTACTGTTGGCATGAAATCGATATCTAAATTCATAGTTTGAAAATGGGGTTTTGGTTCAATTAGAGTGCCTTGACATGATTACTTATTTAATTGATTTTTCATGGATTATGATGCATTATTTATGTTTTATAAATGTTTTGAACATTATGGGATGCATGGAAATGGAAAATGGATTTCGAGGTACTAAGGATTTCCTAATTACTTAGTTTTGGTTTTAGAAATTATATATCCTCAAATTGTTTGTGAAATTTCCATTGAAGATGATTTTTTCATATGATTTAACTATTTTTAAATATTCCATTGGATAAAGGGTTAAGGGAACATAAATTAGTTTTGGTGGTAATTCAAATGATTTTGGAAAGGCCGCGGTGGCAACGGTTTTATTTTAAATGGTTTTGTTTCACTTGGAAACCTTGGAGTCAAATTGGTCTAATTGTTTTTCATGTCTTTGCTGAGCTCTAGGTAGAATTGGTATTGATATAATTTTAGGTATGGGAGAACAAAACATCCCTGGTGTACATCTTCGATGATACCTATTGGAGTGGGGTATTATTCTTATAGGTAATAGGGTGAAGGTTCATCATTAGACTTAAATTTTGTTTAGCGGTAGACTTCGAGGGAAGGTCGGGTTGCATAATCTAGTGATCCTCTTCTATCTCTATTAAGAGAGTACCTAACTAGTGCGATATGTATTTTTATAGTGTGTATGCTTAAGGCTCTAATTTAGCATCCGCCTTATTTCTCGGATATGAGTCTTGACTCTACATTGTATTATTTATGGTATAGGTTGTTGTGTTTCTTTCGATGTCCATTTATATGGACTTCTAAACTCTAAGATTAGACAACCAGTGAATATCCTTCTCCAATCTTCTCTTATCCTCATCCATGTGAGATAAATTTCCCATGGATAGTCTTTGAGAAACTCAAACCATCTACTTTACTTGAGATTCAAATCCTTCAGGGTGAACACATACTGTATGTTCTTATGATCTAAATAGATATCAACATGCACCCCATACAAATAATAATGGCGCCAAATCTTCAAAGAAAACACCATAGCCGCCAACTCCAAGTCATGAGTTGGGTAATTCCTTTCATGAACTTTCAGCTACCTAGAAGCATAACCTACCATCTTACCATGCTGCATCAACACATAACCCAGTCCCACACGAGATGTATCACAGTACACAATAAAACCATCGGTACCCTTAGGAAGGGTCAATACTGGTGCAAAAATCAACTTTTCCTTTAGTTTCTCAAAACTACCGTCACAAGCATCAGACCATAGAAACTTTGCCTTTTTTAGTGAACTTAGTAAATGGAGGAGCAATAGATAAGAAACCCTCCACAAATCTCTTATAATACCCGGCTAAACCTAAGAAGATCTAAATGTCGGTTGGAATCATAAGTCTAGGCCACTTCCTAACCACCTCAACTTTCTTTGGATCCACCATGATCCCCTCACTAGAAACAACATAACCTAGGAAGGTCACAATATTCAACCAAAACTCACACTTTGAAACTTGGCATACAAACGTTGATCTTTAAGAGTCTGCAACACTAAATGGAGGTGATTAGCATGATCCTCCTCACTCTTAGAATAGACCAAGATGTCATCAATAAACACTATCACGAACAAATATAAAAGATGCCTAAACACCCAATTTATAAGATCCATGAACGCCATCGGAGCATTAGTCAACCAAAAAGGCATACTAAGAACTCGTAATGACCATACCGGGTACGAAAAGTAGTCTTAGGGATATCTACCACCCTAATTTTCAACTGATGATAACCCAACCAAAGATAAATCTTAGAAAAGCATCTAGCACCCTGAAGCTGGTCAAATAGATCATCAATCCTAGTAAAAGAGTACTTATTCTTAACAGTCACACGACCACCCCACGGAGAAATACTAAGACGGATAAAACCCTTATAAAAAGTCTTTCAACTGATCCTTAACTTCTTTCAACTTAGTTGGAGCCATTTTTATAGAGGGATAGAGATAGGACGGGTATCTGGTAGAAGATCAATCCCAAATTCTATATCCCTATCAGGAAGAACTCTAGGAAGATCATCTAAAAACACTTAAAGAAATTTATTAACAAAATAGACAGATTGTAAAAAGGGAACCTCAGAACTAGAATCTTTAACTTGAACTAGATGGTGTAAACACCTCTTGGAAATCAACTTCCTGGCTCTAAGATAAGAAATAAACCTTTTCTTAGGTACTAGGGAACTCCCTTCACACTTAATTACCAGTTTATTCGTGAATTAGAAATTGACCTTGTAGGTCTTACAATCAATAGAAGAATAGTATGAATAGAGCCACTCCATCCCTAAGATCACATCAAAATCTATTATATCCAATTCTATTTGATCCACCAATGTCTCCTGACTATGGATAGATATCACACAACCCCAAAAGACCCTTCTAGCCACAACAGAATCATCCATCGGGGTAGACAAAGAGAAGTGATCAAAATACACTTAGGACTGAAACAAAATTGAATAGCCACATAAAGGGTCACATAAAAAAGTGTAGAGCCCAGATCAAGAAGACAATGCACATCATGAGAGAAAAACTATAAATATACCAGTGACAATATCAGGAGACGCCTAAAATTCTTGATGGGTGGCAAGAACATAAAGACGATTCTGACTAGTGTCAGTACTAAAATTAGAACCCTTTAGTGCAGGTACTAAAGAAGTTAAATTTGGAACTTTATTATCCCCAGTAGAAACATTGCCTAAAGAAAAGTTCTTTTGAAAATGACCAGGCTAGCCACATTTGAAACACTTATTCCTCCCCTCATCACAAAAGCCACGGTGCAACTGCCCACAAAATCTGTATGAATGATATGATAAAGCTTACTGAGCTCCACTATCCTAAGACTAGGCACCCTGGGTTTTAAACCTAATGTCAGCCTAAAAGCGACATGCACCAGATAACTTAGGATATATAGCACTAGTCATAGAAAACAAACTCAATTTTCTCTTAGGTCCTCTTTTTGTTTAACTTCCTACTATCTCTACTAATGTCCTACTAGCCTCCACCCTACTCTGAATATCTAAATCTTTTGTTCTGCCTTTCCTCTTTTTTGACTTTTTTCTTCTTCTCATCCTCAACTTGTTGTATATACACCACCATCCTAGATATATACATGTTATTATTCAACATCAATGCCTTACAATCTAGTACCAATTCCTAAGACAAACCCAAAGTAAACTTCCTTATTCTATCCCTCAGCTAGTACCAACTCTAGAGCATAGCGAGACAGCTGGTAGAATTTAAAATATACTCCTTCACACTCATCCTTCCCTAGCTCAAATTCACAAACTCTTCATATGTAGCCTCCCTCAACTCCTGGGGAAAGAAATAATCAGGGAATGCACCAAAAAATTCTTCCCACATCCTTCAACTGATATACGACAAACTCCACACCTTCCACATCAGTAGCATGCATCACCTTGAATATCTTTTCCATATCATCAGCAAACCCTTGAGGATACTCCTCAACCTTAGAGTCAGTGAAGGTCAGAGGATTCAACCTCACGAATTGTCCAACTCTAGTGATCTCAGAAGATGGAGCAACATAACCAACACAGTTAGATTGACAATACTAAGAAGTCACCAACTGAGTCAGCAAATGAATAAATCAATGGAAGTCGACATTAGAAATATCTCCTTAGGGCAGTGGGGCATGAACATCCTCAACCCAAGAAGATCGAGGAGAATTGGTAGGGACCGGCAGAACTCCACTTGGGAAATCAGAAGAAGGGACCTTAGACTAGGTCTGTACTCTATAAGTAGAACAAGTTCCAGCCACATTGTCATTAGGCGAGATAGAGGAGTTTCCACAAGCATCAGATCTTTAGAGAGGCATGATCTGAAATATGAACAAACAGAATTAGAGGAGATTTCTAGACATTAGACCCTCTATCCCAAAAAATAGACCAAAAGAAAGGAAAGAACTCCTAAATGCCTTGTAACCTCTCCCTTATGAGTGTAGTTGCTACACACCTACAAAACAGACTCTACTTGAAACATCTTTGTAGATTCCCACTAACCATGAACCTAGGCTCTAAAACCAAGCTTGTCTTGATCCGAACTAGGTCCTAGCCATGATGGGCATCCCAAGTCTATCGAGGATTGGAGACCACCCCTTTTACCCTAGCCAACCAGAAAATAGTACAACTAAAAATGGATGAATTCCAAACATATAACAAGATAGATAACTCAACTAACTCAGAAAAAAATCTAAGAATCTCAACAACTATCCCAATCCATAGTAGTCCATAAGAATCTAAGAAAATAACATCAATCTAAGTTACGACAAGGCCCCGATGATAGCCAAAATGAAAATGAAAGATAGTCTATCATATGGTGAAACCAAAACATGAAATGAAGGTTTTCTAAAGAATGAAAGCTCACCACTTTAAGATAACTCATAATCGATCCAGAAATCACCTAATCACTGTACCAAAAAAATAAAAGTGTCCTCAATTCAAGTATCATGCAGGGAAACAGTGTCCAGAGATGGTTAATAGGGTTAGCGCTAGCATATAATGCAGGGAAGTGATAAAGTAATATCATGACCAAACCATTTCAAAATCATTCAAAACCAATGCATATAATTACATACCTATATATACATAAAATATTGGGATAGGTAATAGGTCTTAGCATGAAAGTTAAAATATTAGCCTGGGTTGTATAGCTCTAACCGTCCTAAGAGAACCCACGAGCTATATGGGTTCAGATTCCACGTTGAAAGGGTCCCAGTGCATTTTAGCCGCACAAACTAGGAAAATCTAAGGATGAGCTAGGAAATTCCTTGACCCTATCCAATCTAATATATATATATATACGTGAACTAATGCAACAATCATAAAGACCCCCATATTGACAAAAGTGGCTTCCAGCATCGGTCCTCTCTAAAATCTCCACCTTCTATAGTGAGATACACCACCCTCTTTAATACTAATTAAAACTAGTTTCACATAACCCATCCCTTTAACCAAGTAATTATTTGATAAGGAATCAACCACATGTATCGTTATACCATTATGCTTACAAGCTTATAATTATACCATACCAATTCCATCATCTTGGGGGAATGCCACAACCCCCTCTGTTCATTAAACAAGTTGGGAAAATGCCAAACCCCCTTTGTTTATTAAATCAAGTTTAAAGTCAAAAACATGGCTAACAAGGCCTTCAAAACCTTTTTTATCTATCTAACCATTTATACAATGCCATAGTTTAGGGAAGTAATCTAAATCATGTGATTAACCATGTTTCAAATTCAATAATGCAAGTGGGTTGAAGTAACATATTTTCCAAAGCTAAGTTCTAAACAGAAATTATCAAATTGGGAAATACCTTGACCCCCTTTCTAATTTCTATACCCATACACCCAATTAGTTCAAAAACTATTGATAAAGCATAAACAATGCATATAAAGTCATGGAAATCCAATTCAAGTAACATTCATTTTGAAACCCTCAACCTATATCAAAACCCATATTCAAGTCCATATGAACAACCATTTAAACATATGCTATAAGTAAAACAAGTTTAGGGGAAGAGTAACATACCTGAAAGTATCACAACTATTGAGAGAAATCACCACTTGGAAGCTCTAATGATCAACCTTGAGAAACCCTAACTTGTTTTTATTATAAGCTTGGAAGCATAATGGTATGACGATACATGTAGTTGATTCCTTGACGAATTTGAGCCATAATAGAGGGTCCAAGTTTCCTTGAGTATTGAAAGGTTGGACCGTATCTTTATTCGAGAGATTATTGACGGCGTCTAAGAAATACCTCCTATTAGATTATGATACGGTCGATGTCAAGATATAGTAACCCAATTAAGGTTGGGGTTGAATTCTAAGGGAACACATGGCTTTGCAAATCTCAGTAGTTGTGATAAATAGGTAGAAAAAGAAAAGTAAATGAGGGGTTTTGTTTGTAGTAATCCTGAGCAAAGAATAGTATTAACTTGGTTGAAATCAGTCATAAGTGAACACGAGGATTTTGTTACTCCTGGCTTCTCAACTTTGTAGGTTTATTATGCATTGTTGAACCAATACCTTGCATGCAGAATCGATATGTTATGTACCTTCTACAATCTTTTAGATGAGTAGAAGGATTTCACCCTTTACCTTTTTGAGTCTCAAGGTGTCGCACTACTAACCCTTATATTTGTCTCAGTTAACTATTACCTTTTGAGTCTCTATTTATTATATGAAACCTAACCATTTTACATAGATAGAACCTAGAAGCGTGGATCAACACTTAAACTCCAAATTACTGTTGTCTTTATCTTTTCCTAGTCACTACTCCTCTTTCGGAGTAAGTAGCAGTATCTAGGAGAGACCCTAATATGTGCACCCATTACAAAATCAATCATAATAAATATAAAGTAATACATGTAATTGGTATTAGTTCAGATCGACAATCACACTTTTACACTTTTACACTTTTTTACCATACCCATGCCTATTAACTTTTTCCTACTTTACCCTTTTTCATACCTATTTTACACTACCCACCCGTATTATAGCCACCCTCAACTTAGGCATTTATCCTATGCTGGGGTGAATAATGTTCAAGGAGGACTTGTTCTAAAATAGATAAATTGTAATACAAATAGGAAGGTGAATAGTGAAAATAAGAAAAATAGGCTTACAAGGCTCAAAGCAGGGATCAAGGGATATAATTTGCGCACAGAAGAGGCTAAAAGTGGACTATAATAAAAAAGGGCCTATGATCCTTTCCTAACTGACTATCCTTCAACCTAGGTAAGACTAACCAGGCAAGGTCTGAATTTAACATACAAAGAGAAATAGGAAGTATCTCACACACACATAGCACAGAGTCAATATTACAAACTACTACCTATCCAGTTCATGAAATTGTCAACAAATGGTTATCATGTCCCAAATCCTAATACCATAACAAGATCCACAAAGTTCACACATATATATATAAATATAGTTCTAAAAACTCAAAATTTTGGAGGGGTATCAAAAATTAATCAAAACATGACTACTGCCCTAAATACATAAAAAAATCTTCTAATTACACAAAAATAATACAATACAAAGAAAAACACAATACGACACATAATTATCCTAGGCATGCCAATTATACAAATATTTCATGATTGATAGGAAAAAAAGCATGGCAACAAAAATCCACGAAGGCATGGTATGCCCACCACCAACTTAAACTTGTGCACTATCCTCAATGTACTAATACAAAGCAAAATATATGGAAGTGAGAACATACTTGGGATGCACTAGGAACCGAGTTAGGAGAATCTCCAAATAGAGGCATATCAGTTATCGGAGGCGGTGTTGGTGGTGGTGCACTACTAGTGGATGTACCCTCTTCTATAGATACATGCCCCTACTTGTCATGCTTGACCTTTTTAATGGCCTCCTCATCTATCATATCAGGATCCTACAAGTTATCTAAGTGAACTCTCTTGGTCCCAACTATTGTAACCTCTACATCATCCTCGATAAAGAAACTAAAGTATCTCGGCACATGCAGAGGTGAGATCTGGACCACAAGGGGTATAATCAAGAAAGTTGCTGCTACACAGTTCTTTATAAGAAAATGTACCTCTGCTCATATAATATCAAAATCCTCTTCATCTAACCTAGATCTGGCATACCTATCTCTATATATCGGTACGTAACCCATCTCTCTAGCTCATCGATCCATGTTTAAAAATTAGCATGCAGCTCTAATGGTATTTCTCTCTAGGAACCTTTCATATAGCCTTGGTCTGCTCAAATCTGGTCCTACCCTTGATCTTATCAACCCAGAGAGGATAGTCATTTAATCTCAATAACCTTCAATTGAGTAGATGTGGCCCTCTAGCTGTCCACTAAGCTCCAAAAACTTACTAGATATGGTAATCATACCTGTTACTAGAGTTGAAGTAGATAGAAGACCAGGATCTGTAGATGAACCAACCATCTCTAAGGTCGAAGATGGGCTAAAGAAGAAGTAGCTTATGTTCCCTTACCTTGTGTGCTCGAATCTGGAGCCTCTCTCTATTTCCCTCTCTCCATATCAATACTAACACCCATATTATCTCGATGTGCCTCATCAGGATCTATGGAAACTGTTGGGACCTTAGACTGGGCCTATGGTACTACTGCCTTGATCTCCTAAAAATGCTTGAAGGTGCTATACCTTTTATGGTTCTCATCTGTGCAGTCACAGTCGTAAGTACCCTTTTGTCTATACCTGGTAACTCAAGCACACCAGCCTCACCACACAGCCTCTGAATCATGTATGGGAAGGAAAGATTAGTCAAATACCTGAATACTCTGTCATGCAACTCATGCCGAATAATAGCAACAAAATCAACATCATAATCGGCCATCAGACAGGAAACTAGTGCTTATCCCTTCTACGTTAATGTATTATTCAAAGCAGTGGGTAGCAGTTGGTATCTAATCAACAACCACCAACACTTGGCCTCTAATGTCAATAGACCCTTCTTGATCAAAGCTTGCCCCTAGATCTATGGGTTCGTATCACCCCAAGGTGAAAATAACTAGCTTTCCACCTAGCTATCTCAACCCTCTCTAGATGGTGCTCAGCATCCCCTATGATATGTCAATTTCGTACGATCCTTAGTTTATGGTTGCACTCAACTATACATACTGGAGTGATGTAATCTAAGATAAATATAACTCAGTGGATAGTCTCATCTATGATATCAACTATGAATCCTCTAACCAGTGTGTGATCAAGTTGTGGCTTCCATACAAATCTAATAAAGTCTGAATAATGGTGTATAGGAAGAACTACAATAGCTCTATAGGATGAATAAAAATCATGTACCATAGCTAAGCTATAGGAACCGAGTGGTATGGTCATCCATTCTAGTTGATATTTATCAAATATTACTTGTAGTTATGGTACTCGCTCTAGCCTCGATAAGTCAATCTGGCGCACCTTATAAATACATCTTATAGGCCTTCCTAGCTCCCAAACATGACTATCCAGCTACAAATATATGTCATATCCCTTCCATACACCACCTCAAATGTCCCTTCTAGGGAGGTGCATTTGGAGCATGGGCGGGTGTGGGGATCTTCTGTACTGAAGCATCATGGGAAGAATTCTTATCTTCCTCATCATACTGGGGTACCTCTGTCTACTATACATGAGTAGAGGTACCCTTCTTAGACTGGGACACCATAAATAATTCCTTTTAATCAACCTTATCAGATGAATCCCAGGACCTATCCCCAGACTGGGGGTCCTGAGCAGCAACCTATGGAGTAGTCTCAGACTCTTTCCCCTCATCATCATCATTATTAGGTGGAGGAGTGTGTGTGGATGATATCCATGTGAACTTCATCCTCAGCTGGGCTGTAGCTGACTAAGCGGCCTGGTGAGTCTATCCTCTCGTGACTCTACGTATCACTCTAGTGGCAGTCTCTCTACATCGCTGCCTCGGATACTCCTCCAATGAACCACTAGGTTTAGGAGACTATGCTTGTCTCCTCAAAGTACTGGCCTTAGTATTCTTCACCGCTTTAGGTGCCATCTGTACCTGAAAAACCAGTTGTCAATTTCCAACAAAAATAAGGGATAGCAAAAGTCAAAGAAAAACTCAAAATTCAAAAGGTTTGAATTTCCCCCCAATTTTCATGTCCCTATAACCTATTTTAAATCCTAACAAGTCCAATGGATACATACTAAATAGGAATTATGAATTTCAAAATAGTCAAACATGCTCAACTAGTGGTATTACTTTCATTCATTCAAGTTCAACTTCCGGTTAGGGCCTAAACTTAGATTTTTCTTCAAAACACGGCCCTACATTATGATTTTAGGCTTCTTCAAGAATCTCACATACAAGCATAATAGTTTTTATATATTTTTCATTGGAATACATAAATCAACTTGTTTAAATAATAGATAAACCAATATATAACCATTAGGAGCCAAGAAAGTTACCCTTTATATGAAAACCGAAAGAGAATAATGAAGAAATCAACCAAAGCCAAGGTTGGAAACTATTTTAATGTGTTGGGACAAGTTGGTATCTCAAATAAGGGCCAATCTACTATTTACTCAACTATAAGGTTAGTTTATGCTTTAATAGGGAAGTTTGAACTCCAAGAGAAAAGTGAAGTTTTGAGGATTTGAATAAGTTAGAATGAGGATAAGAATGTCTTTATATAGGTGGGGTGATTATTTGAGTCATATTTAAATGAAGGTGGGCCCAAAATTTAAATTAAAAATTTGGCCCCAAAAGTGACCTAGCCGCAGCTTGCACCTGCAGCCTGTACCTGCGGCCAGGCCCACAGGTACTAGGTGCAGGTGCCAAGCCAAAAGTTTTGGCCCACTTTTTTGTAATTCGGATTCGGTGTTTTGATATTTTTCCAGATACTTAAGGTCCTGCAACCTAAGTTTTAGGTCCCAAAAGTAAAATTTAATGCCAGAGTCCATAACTTACCATTTTTCATCCTCAAAATTTCAACTTTTTGAATTATTACTCAACTTACCGTGTAGGACTTGTGACCATGGTAGGATGATCAAACAATCTCCTTACCTAAAAATTGATGAATGTAGTAATTTTTACCATATTTCGGGTAATATCCAAGAATTTAAAAACCTATAAAAAGATTAAAAAAAAAATGCGAACACTAAAATAGTGGGTTGCCTCCCACTCAATGCTTGATTTAACATCATGGAACAACGTGGCTATGTTGGTTACACAGACTTCACTGACAAGCCCACGGATTACCTCCCACAAGTTCTTGATTTAATGTCATGGCATAACATAAGTATCATGACTACTCAAAATTCATTAAGATACCCATAGGAGTGTCCTCAAGGATCATCAATACAACCAATCACCAACACTATCCTCATGTCGGTTGGCTGCTTCATTGACTTTTGGATGTTGAATGTCGCCTCCCCACCGTCGACTCTAAATTTAAGCTCATATTTTTCCATGTCAACCATAGTTCTACCTCTTTCCATAAACGATCTTCCCAAGATAATGGGCATCTCGGTGTCAACATCATAGTCTAAAATGACAAAGTTAGCTGGAAACAAAAAGTTATCCATCCTCACAATCACATTAAAAGAGATTACCATAGGCTTCTTAACTGTACAGTCAGCCATCAATAGCCGCATCAAAGTCGGTTCTGAAGGGTTCAAGCCCAATTGATTGAATATGGACAACGGCATTAAATAAATGTTAGTCACCAAATAACACAAGACTCAAGAAAATTGGGTTGACCTAATAGTGCATGGTATAGTGAATGCTCTGGGATCACCTTTTTTCTGTTCCAAGGACCTAGTCGTGACTGCACTGCAATGGTTCACACCATCAACATCCTCAAATGTTGCTCCTTTCTTTCTTGTGAACAACTATTTTATGAACCTAGCGTATCTAAGCATCTTCTCTAATGCCTCAATAAGAGGTATGTTCAAGCTCAATTCTCTCAGCATCTCGATAAATTGCTTAAACTTACTTTCTCTTTCTCTTGCCTCAATCACTAAGGAAATGGTGGAGGTGGTCTCGGGATATGTCTGACTTCTGGATCAATGACCGGACCCTTACCTTTATCTTTAGCAATTGTACCTTTATCACCTGTTACCTTCTCATACTAAACAACATGTGTCTCACCATCAACAGATTCAGCAGCAGGTAGTGGGGGATCCATAGTAGTGATATCACTCCTCATTATAATAGAAAGTACATGAGTATTATTTCTCAGATTTTGCGCTGTGTTGCTCGAAAGGGTACCTTAGTTCAGAGTTATTGACATCTGCCCAAGCTGGTTCTCCGATGTGACTTGACCTTCTGGGTCAACCCTGAAAAATCAGCCTTAATCTCCTTAAGGCTGGTCTCTTGATTTTCTTGACCCTTCACTAACTTAGCTAGCATTTTCTCTATTTTAGACTCTACATCGTGTCTACCAGGTGGAATATACCTATCTCCCTTATCTCTATAGTCATCCTTCTTCCTCCAGTCACTATCTCACTCTCTGCTACAGTTTTTGTATCTATCATAGCAGTTTCGACCTTGGTTCCCTTGGCCTTGGACTTGGAAATCCGCCATCTGAAAATCTAGATAATTAGCTTCCTCTTCCAATGCTGGCTCGTACGCTTTAGAAGCTGACCCCTGTGTTGCTACTACATTCACTTTCTCAGAAGTCGTTGTTGCAAACTCCTTTGCTAGCACCCCCAAGTCAGTCCTTAGTAACATAATTTCTTATGCTACTATATTATCAGTTTCTCTTTGGTCGCAGGAACACCAACAGCATAAGTACCAGATCCTCTCTCAGCCTCTCAAGTTTGCCACCCTCGATTAGTGAGTGAAATCTGATCCAACATCTCCGACGCTTCCTCTTAGCATATTCTCATAAAAGCTCCTCTAGAGATGGTGTCTTCCATGGACCTGGAACTGATGGTCATGGCTTTATAGAATATCTTTGATAAGTACGTCCCTGACAACTAATTATTTGGCACTATACTCAGCTTCTTCTTAAACCTGAACCAAGCCTCGTACATGGACTCAGATTGTAACTTTCTGAAGTTATAGATCTTGTCCTTAAGCTGTAATATCCTTTATAGAGGGAAGAACCTATTTAAGAATTTCCTATACAACTCGTTCCAAGTTGTGATAGGGCCTCTTGGCAATTCCCCTAACCATAAAAAAGTTTCTCCTGTAAGTGAGAAGGGGAAAAGCCTCAGTCTAAGTGCTTTCTAATCTACCCCTAGAATGGCATACGACGTGCATATCCCAAGGAAATTTGCAAGGTACAAATTTGCATCATCATTAGGAAATTCTAAAAACATACCCTTCAAATTTAGAAGTTGGATTATGGAACTCGTGATGTTGAGTTTAATGCCTGGGGGCAAAATAGGAGGTACTATGACTCTAGTCTCGGTTAGCTCAACATATCTCAGATCTTCTTCATCACTTGTATATGGTTATATGTGTTGATATGTTGGGATTCAAAAAACCAATGTTCTTACGCGGGATGGGAATAAAGGATACTAAGATCGAAACTCATGACCTAAGTACAGAAAACCCAACAAATGGGGATGCCAATCTTATACAGAAAATACTGCTATCTAAAGTAACCTTGCAAGGGGGTTGCGTACTTGAACACGAGCTAGCTCTATTCTGGTTTCCACAGAGTGCTGCTCTACGGTCTGCTGTTTGTCTCTTCTTAGTAAGATCTGCTTTTCTTGGTACTCTCTGAGCTTTTTCCGTTGCCCTCTTCTCAACTTTTGCATGAACTAATAGCTCAACAGTCTAATGATCAACAATATCCTACACTCTTTTGGGCAGAGTTACAACACCACAAACCTATTTAGGATTACCAGCTCTTTTTTGCTTTGATATCCTACCAGGTGTTTGTAGGATTCTCTCTGTATCCGAATTGATTGGGAGTAAGGGTTTTCTTCTACTCCGTGTATTAGGAATACACCAGCGTATTCCCAATTAAGAACAAAAACAAAAAGAAAAATCCAAAAACTACAACAACTTCAAATCATTAATCAATACCATGTTCCCTGGCAACGGCGCTAATTTCTTGATGACGTCCAAGTAACACCTATTATTAGATAATGGTATGGCCGTTGTCAAGATATAGTAACCCAACTAAACTTGGGGTTGAATCCCAAATAAACATGTGGCTTTGCAAATCTCAGTAGTTGTAGTCAATTGGAAGAACAAGAAAAATATTAACTTGGATGAAATCAGTCGTAAGTGAACATTAGAATTGTGTTCCCCTTGGCTTCTCAACTCCGTAGGCTTATCGTACGTTGTTGAACCAATCCAATACCTTGTATCCAGAATCGATAAGTTATGTACCTTCTAAAGTCTTTTGGATGAGTAGAAGGATTTCACCCTTTACCTTTTGAGTCTCGGGGTGTCGCACTACTAACTCTTATCTTGATCCTAGTTAAATATTACCTTTTGACTCTCTAGTTGTTAGATGAAACCTAACCATCTTACGTAGATAGAACCTTGAAGCGTGGATCGATGGTTAAACTCCAAATTACTGTTGTCTTTAACTTTCCCAGTCACTACTCCTCTTTTGGAGTTAGTAGAAATATCTAGGCGGGATACTAATGTGAGAACCCATTAAGAAATCAATCATAACAAAGATAAAGCAATGCATGCCATTGATATTGGTGCAGATCAACAATCGCACTTCCCCTACTTCATCAATTCTCTAGGGTTTCCATAACTCTAGCTATGGGTTTTAGTCACTCATGACTATGAAGAAATCAATAACATTCATAATAGAAAGCATAGATGAAATCAGGATGATAAGATAAATAAAAACGCACAACCGTAACTGAATAAATCAATCAAAGCCAATACTAGAGAATCCCTAGATCAAAGATAGATCTTGGAATTAAAATATATTCTGAGTGTAACTCCTACTAAAAAGTACATAACGGGTATTTATCGTACATGAGAAAACCCAAAAAACAATGCCCAAAAAAATAGGAGAAAACAGGGTCAATGGCCACCTTTTCTCAATACCTGCGGTGTAGCATAGGCATTAGTAGTACCTGCGGTCTAGGACATGGCACAGGTGCAGACTTCAAGTTGCAGATGGACAAAGTCCTACAAGTTAGCTCTTGGGATTTTGGATTTCTGGCCCCGCTATGTCTACATGCAGTCCGTAGGTCTAGATACGATCCATAGGTTGACTTAGTATGTGCCCGGAGTCAATTTTTTAGTTCTTCTTCGAGTCTCAAACATACATTAATCACGATCAAGACGGAAAACATCTTGAATATCCAGTATCATTCCAAAAGTAGGCAAAACACCTTTTTCACTTTTTTCACAAACAAAGCATCCAAAAAATGGTTTCCCACAAAACATACCCAAAATGGATCATATCTAACAAAAAGGCCTCAGAAACTTGTATATTTTCCTTGTTTTAAGTGTCAAAAGTGTTATATTTCTATAGTACATCAATTGTGCAACTACATGGTGTGCCTATGTCTATCATTTCAGATTGAGGCTCTATGTTCACAGAGACCAAGAACTGCAACACTGGTCAGACCTACGAGTCACACATTATGACTCATAATGTCTCACCACGACTCGTATGGTCCTAATCATACCTAGGAAAAATTATTCAGTGCTTATACTGGTCAACCTACGATTGAGGCACTACAACTCATATGGAGTCTATAACTCATTAGGTGAATCGTAGCTTAGGCAGTAAGCTTGAATCTTGAAATTTTTAAAGGCCAAAATTCTGGGGTGTTACAGTGAAGTAGGTCTAACCTAATCATGAACCGTTGCAATCTTGGTTGGATCAACCGTAATACCCTCCTTAGTCACCATATGACCTAAGAAGGACATAGACTTCAACCAAAACTTACACTTGGAGAACTTGGCATACAACTTTTCATCCTTCAATCTCTGAAGTACAATCTGCAAATGCTCCTCATTCTCAGCCTCATTCTTGGAATAAACCAAGATATCATCTATAATATAATAACAAAGGAGTCGAGATACAGATAAAATACTCGATTTATCAACTTCATGAACGTGGTAGGGGCATTGGTCAACCTAAAAGACATGACTAAGAACTCATAATGCCCATATCAAGTCTGAAAAGATATCTTCAAAATATCCAAAGCTCTAATCCTTAACTGGTGATAACCAGATCCCAAATCAATCTTCAAAAACATCACGACATCTTGAAGGTAATCAAATAAATCATCAATATAAGAAAGAGGATACTTATTCTTAGTTGTCACTTTATTCAACTGCCTAAAATCAATACACATGCGCATAGACATATCATTCTTTTTCACAAACAAGACAGAGGCACCCCAAGGTGATAAACTAGGTCGAATAAATCCCTTATTCAACAACTCCATAATTAATCTTTCAATTTCTTCAACTCGACTGGGGATATCCTATAAGGAGGAATGGAAATAGGCTTGGTTCCTGGATCAACATCAATAGAAAAATCAATATCACAATCCGGAGACATACTAGGCAAATCAGCAGGCAACACATCCATAAACTCACGAACAACATGAATAAAATCCCAATAAGGAGGTCACACAGCACTATTACCATGAATATGAGAAAAATAAGACAAACATCCACTCTCAACCAAACGATAATCCTGAACATAAGATATAACCCTCTTAGGTCCCAAATGCAGCACACCCTTCCAAGCTTTCTTTGGCACACCCGGCAAAGCTAAAGTCATTGTCTTAACTAAATAATCTAAGATTGAATAATAAGGAGTCAACTAATCCATAAATAACATTGAAATCAACCAAATTTAACATAAGCAAATCTAACCAAGTCTCACAGTCTAAGAAAGTCACAACACATAATCGGTATACCCAATCTACCACTAAAGAATCACCTACTCGGGTGGATACACATATAGGCATGGCAAGAGGCTCACTAACAGAATCAAAACCTGAAGAAAATACATAGAAACATAGAAGAAAGTAAATCTGGGATTAAATAACACAGATGCAGGTCTGAAACAAACAAGGATGATACCTGCAATCACAAAATCTGAGGCTTCTACCTCTGGTCTGGCTGGTATGGCATAACACTACCACAACTACCAAATTTTTGAGTGGCCCCATGAACACCACTCCAAACTTCACCAACTTTTCCCCTCAGACCTCTGGAAGCTCCCCTACCTCTCATAGCTAAAATAGGAGTATCTCTAAAGATACAGCGGGGATAATTCTTGGCCACATAGCCAGTCTTATCACACACAAAGTAACCTCTACGGCCGACTCCACAGGATAAAGTACAATTGGGCCTGGACGATCACCTTGAGCTACCGCACCAGAAGATCCACCACTAGAAATCTGCATGGCCACCTGCACTGGCCTACCCTGATATCTACGGGAACCTCAAAAATCTCTACCATAAGAAGCATGACCTTTGAACTCACTAAAATGGTGCACCTTCTTGGCGCCTCTCTGAGATGCCAAAAAATACCATCAGTCATCTTAGCATGATCTATTATACTCCAAAAAGATGCTCCAAATACAACCATCTAAGACGTAACCAACTGAAGAAAGACATTTAAACCCTTTAAAAACTTCAAATCTTCTTAGACTTAGTAGAAATAATAGTATAAGAATACCTGGAAAAGGCATGGAAATGAGTGTCATACTTTGCTACAGTCATGGAACCCTGCATCAGGTGATCAAACTCATTACGCATCCGATCCTCCAGACTATAAGGAACAAACCTCTCTAGAAATGCATCAGCAAACTAATCCTATGACATCTCTGGAACATCAAGAGGTCTCTAACCCACGAGCGATCTCCACCAATCTCTATTAGTATCTCTCAACTGATAAGTGACATAATCAACTCCATGTAACTCCAACGAACCCAAATTAGACAAACCTCTCAACAATCAATTAGGAACTCATAAGCATCCCCATCCACAACACCACTAAACCTAGGAGGACCCAAATGAGTAAATCACTTAAGCCTCTTCTAATCCTCAGAAGGCATAACAATACTCATGAAAAAAGAAGGCATAGTGAACCTAACAAGCTAAGATCTTGTCTGATGGGGTAATATAGATAAAGGTTGGACTCCAGATCTTAGAACACCATACTCAGATATCGACGTTGAAATAGGAATAAGACTCTGGGTCTAAGGAGTATCCAAAATAGAAGAAAGTGCAATAGGAGGGTCCATACATAGAATTGGAGAAACACACGGCATAACCAAAAGGAAACCTCTCTAAGCGGGTCAGAAAATGCACTAACAACCCCTCCAAGACTAGGGCTAAAGAACTCTAAGAAACTAGAACTAAAACCACACCCTCAACATACTCAACCCGAGGCTTAGGGGAGAGTCCCTTAGCACTCAGCCTAGACAGGGCTGATCTACGGGTCCATCCACTCCCTTGAGTCCATCCACGAATCAAGGCTCACTCTTTGGGAGAAGGCTTTGCATTTCTGACCTTGCGGGACCTAGTCAACACAATCTGCATAAAAAGAGTGAAACACAACTCAGAATACAAGGTATGAAAAGAATTCACATGATAAGCAAAAAAATAAGAGAATTTTCCAAAGGACATCCTATAGCCTCTCGAAGATAGATACGAACCTCTATGTACCGATTTATGAGACTTTATTAGACATCCAATTCTTATTTTATCAAGACCAATGAACCTTATTGCTCTGGTAAAAATTTGTCATAACCCAATATCTAAGGGTCATGATGGCACTCATGACGGTGAATGTTGATGAGTAAGCTATCACTTAAACTGATACTCTAAAGGAAAAAGGACAGAAATACCCCCAAGGTAAGGCTTTTAGAACAAAGCTGAATCTTAAAAGTATAGTAAATGCAAAAAAAATATAATCAACAACACAACCATAAATCCCAAAACCTGATGTCAACAGTATAAGAACGTATCTAGTACAACTCGGATCTAAGGAAAACACATAAGATACCCAAATACATGACAAACTTTGTCTCTGAAATGAAAATAAAGACATAGTCTATAAGAAAGGTAGTAGAATACATCCAAACATCAGAAAGTCAACCACTACCTTAAAAGCACCAAATATCCCCTGAATCAACCAAGTTGGGGCACACTCAAACTAGGACCTGCACCAAAAGAGTACAGTAGGCATGAGTATGATCCACTTATACTTAGTAGGTATTATAGTCTAGCCAAGAAAAGTAGATAATACAATATACAAAATACACATAAAGGGCACATCACCTACAGTCAAAAAATGTCCCACAACAATATCCCACACCGCTTGCACTAATAGTTCTAATATATATATACATATATATATCACGTATATAAAACAACACGACAAGGTAGAACATAAGTTCACATCATAATTCATATAAGTAGAAATAAGGAAGAACATGTATATACTAGAATGCCAAGTTTAAATAATGGAAGATAGAGAACATAGGTATATGAAAAGTCAATATGGTAATTCAATAATAACATAAATTTAATAAGGTAAGTGTAATGCATAAGATGCCAATAATGAGGATGAATGATGATAATGATGATGCACGAAGTTATCGCATAACCTCCGTATACACCCAGGGAGGCAAACCTCTCAATGTGGGACCCATAAGGGGTTCGTCAATCCATATCCATATCCTATCTTCTCCCTGGCATATCTCTCGGGGAGGTTTTATAAGATATTATATTTTTGATCCTAAAAAGTTGTTGCCAGTATTTCTCAGATGTTATCATGGTGGTACCAATTGTTTCATGAATGAGTATGATATATGGATGAGATGCTCACAACCAATCACAATGAATATATCCATGACCAACCTCAAGATATACTTCCATAACCAGCCACAATGATATATTCTAGAACCATGTGAGCAAATAAGCACTCATTATTTCCACCATCCATAAATTTTCACATGATTCATATGCCAACAAAGTATGAATATGTCACAATACATCAAGGTACCACAATAGGCATTTCTAGCAACACAATACAATTATCCATATGTATTCAAGGATATCAATATCACATAAGACCCCACACGGTCACATTTATAACATATCATTCCAAATTCAATAATTACATCACATATAGGTCCCTACACAATAACACATATAGACATTAATCATGATTAGTTCTCACCCTTAACATGCATTTTAGTATATAAATTAGCTACTTAGCCCAGTTTGAAGAGTTAAGCAATAACCTACCTCAATGGAAAAATTAGTCTGTAATACTTCAATCCTGAAGTCTTACTCCTCACTAATGATCCTAAAATCAATAAATACTAAGAAATATAAAATATACGTGTCAAAACTAAGCCAACGATACTCATATTGCCTATTTTTGGTTCGAGATCAAAATAGACCTTCGAAATGGATTTTAGAAAAAAAAAAAAAGAAAAGTAAAATCAGAACTTTATTTCAAAAATGTGCTTTCCATGCTTTTAGAAAATTATATTTTAAAACCCAAGTTAAATTGAGTTAAAAATGAGGTTCAAATCAAAGAAAAACCATTTTTATACTTTACTAGGTAAAACCTTTGAAATTCACTTTAAATCCAAGAATAAAAGTTATTTTGAAGGTTAAATCGAGGAAAAACTAGTAATTGTAGGATTAGAAATATTATACAACTAAAAAGGAGTGAAATTTGGGGATAAATCAAGTAATAAGGTTTTTGGGATTTTGAATAATGAATCAAGAATTTAACTAAGAAAAGGGTGAATTCATACCTTAAATCCATAAAAGAGTTGAGAAGTGGATGTTAATCTAGCTTCTCAAGAACCCATTAGCTTTACTTTTAAGATCTTACGCTAATTTTGGGTTTATCTCTCAAGAGGTAAGGTGAAAAATGAGCAAAAATGCAACCTAGGGGGCCTTTTAATATCTTTCCAGGTTATCAGGTCTTGCTATCTCACAACTAAGTCTGCGATTGCAACATGGCTGTAGGAGGAGATGTTGCGATCACTTTACTCCCTTTGTGTGATTGCACTACCCTCTGCATAAGAGGTGTGATTTCCCACTGCACCAGATATCAGCTGAAACTTAAAAAATTTTCAATTTTTTGCCAAGGCCTTGGGATTTATTTGGAATCTAATTTACACAAACAAACTATGTAACCACACTAAATTCGATGCTCCAAATTCAATGGCGATATCAGATTTTTGAAAAGACATTGTTTTCACAAAGTTGACCCCTAAAATCTGAAATCTCAACTTCCAAAATGAGGGTCAAAATGAGATTTTTAAAGCCATAAAATCTGACCAAAATGTTACCACCCTAAAATCAACGTTACAGATCTACTAGCACAGTCCATTTAGCTATCCATCATACGAATCACAAGATAATCACATAGGTCTATAATAAGACTCTCAAAGCTATCAAAAACCAAAATATCACATAAAAGGGGCCATAATACATCGGGAATCATGCCAATTACCCCCATACCATAGAAATACTATAATACAACTATGGAGAGGGGTGAAATAGTCATATCACAAAAACACATACTATACATATTTCATCAAATTTCCAAGTCGTTACAAATTGAGAGTACTGCATATGAGTTAGATTTACTAGGATGTTTGGCCTCTATTCTTCCTATTTTCCATGTGTCTATATTTAAAAAGTGTGGGGGTGATCCTTCTTTAATAGTGCTAGTTGAGGATATTGGTGCTATGAATTCCTTATCTTATGAGGAAGTGCCGATTGAAATCTTGGATAGGTAAATTCATAGATTGGGGAAAGAGGATGTAGTTTAGGTGAAAGTCCTTCGTAAGAATCAAAAAGTGAAAGAAGCTACATAGAAAGATGAAAAAGATATAAAGGCCAAGTACCTATTCGTGTTCTCTGCATCGGATGAAAATGCTTAAGGTATACTTTTCATTCTCCCTCTTGTCGTATTCTGAATTTTCCTTTGGATTATACAACATTTTTGCTATTTTCATGCAAAAAATATCCTAACTCCTCATTCGGGGATGAATGATCCTAAGGGGTGGTAGTGTAAGACCCCACAAAATTTTGATAATTTTTATTTTGACCCTCTCATGTACATAATATTAATTTTTGACTTAGATTATGTTAAAGGATGTTAAGAAGGTGTTTTGAAAAAGTTTTAGAATTTTTGGATGAGATTTGGAACTATTTTAGGATTTCGAGGCATTAAGCCTCCACGATATAGGCGTGACATGGAGGCTAAGCTCTGCTATAGTAGTGTGCCATGTCTCTATGTAAAAATCATTCATTTTTTTTCACTTTGTGTCAAGGTATTTTGATCTTTTTACCCCTTGCACGACTTTTAAACACAAAATTGATCCTTTTCCTTCAGTTTTCAAAGGTCAAAGTCCATTATTTTATTCACTAACTCTCCAACTAAGGAACTTTAAGGGTTTCACAGAGAATTCATCATTCAAGCTCCAAACTTTTATTTCTTTTCAAATTCTTTGGTATTTCAGGCATGTTTTTCATCCTTAACTTGAATTTTACATCGTGGCATTTATTTTACTCATTATTCATGTGATTTTAAGTGATGAGTTTGAAATTGGATTGAAGGCTTTTGATAGTTATTACTTGAATTATTTTTTCCATGATTTAAATGTGTTGTTTATGCTTATATTTATAGTTTTGGGGCCGAATGGATGCATTATTATGAGGATTTGAATGGAGGATATGAGTTTCCCTAAATTAAAATTTTTTTTCTTGATAATGGTATTAATCTCAACCCATCTTTATGACATTGTTTTTAACTATGGGATTTGCATGATTTAACTTACTTATGAAATATTGCATTGCATTAAATGATAATGGATAGTAAAAATAGTTTGGAATGCCCTTAGTAGCCATGTATTTGGTTTATAATAAAACTTGGGAGTCTAATGGTTAAATAGACTGGTTTGGCATAATTTAATTAGCTTGCAAGCATAATAGTATAATGATACCATCTTGGAAATGCCTTAATAAAGACTCTTTGGTTAATAGTTGGGTTTATGTTTAAACTATTTTAATTTGGGCTTATAGAGAATTGTATATCTTACTATGAAAATATAGTCTCGGGGGGACCAACACTGGAAACCATGTTTGCCGATGTGGGGTCTATGTGACCAATTTTTTGGTGCACACTTTATATTTTGGATGGCTATCGCCTTGTTGTCTTTAGCCTTTTCTCATTTTCTCAGTTCGGGCGGCTAACACGTACTGAGGCCCTTCCAGTAGGGAGAGTTAGACCCATATAGACCATAGGTACCTTTAGGATAGAGCGAGCTACACAGTTCAGGCTAATAGTTTAAACTCTCATGTTCAAGACCCTTGTCCCTCTCCCGGCAATATTGTGCATGTGGTCTTTGACTAATTTTTATAAATGACATTATTTTATCCCTTTTCTTGAGTTATATACCAGTGTTCATCACACTAACCATCCCTGGATGTTGTATCATTTCATAATGTAGGGTCTGAGGGATTTTCTTTCTCCTATGGATCTGCTGTGAAGTGGTGAGCCTCCATCATCGAAAGGCCTGGTCATTTCACTTGTTTTCTTTATTTCTTAGTATTTTATTTAATTCTTTTTGGTCATAGTCGGGGATATTTCCTGACTTAGTTTTATATTTTGATTTTAGAGGCTTTTGTGGATAGTATTGGGAGGATTGGTTTTCTTGTTTAGACTCTTAGATTCATTTGACTCATCTACCTTATTTACTATTTTTGGTTGGACTTCGCTGTATTTATTTATTGTGTTCTAAAGGTAGGCTAAAGGGGTGATCTCCGGCCCATGGTGGGCTTGATATGCCTATAACAACTAGGCCCTGGTCGAGTCGGGATATTTTTTGACTTCACAAGTCATTCTTCATCAAATATCTTGTATGGCTATACCACAACAGAATGGTGTAGCAGTCCAAAAATATAGACACTTATTAGAGTTATCTAGGGCACTTTTATTTCAATCTAAGCTCCCTCACAAATTCTAGGGACATTGTCTCATAACAACTACTTGATCAAGAAATGTCCAACTAGGATTCTTAATTTTGAAAACCCTTTTGAAAGGCTTTTTAGAACTAGCCCAGATTACTCTATTCTTAAAGTTTTGGTTGCCTAGTTTTTGCCTCAACACTCTCACATAGTAGGTCTAAATTATCTCTGTAGTTGAAGTATGTTTGTTTTTGGGATATCCCTTTGGTAAAAGGGATACAACCTTTTTAGTTTAGTCTCTCAGAAAATTTTTGTCTCGAGAAACATTATCTTTCATGAATCTATTTTTACTTTTTTCTTATACATTAAAGACCCTCTTTGTTTCTATAACAAGTGTTACTACTAATTCAAATGAGAACACTACTTCAATCTTTCCACATGGTCCTCCTATTACTCCTGAGTGCTCATTCCCTTCCCCAAGTCCTCCTCCCCTTGAACTACTCTCTACTGACAACAGTATTTTGAGGAAATCTACTAGAGCTATTAAGACTCTTGCATATTTGCAAGACTATGTCTGTAACACAGTTCATTTAGCACTTATGTCCTCAAACTATTTTTTATCCCCTATATCTCCTCCTTTCTTATCTTTTTTAGGGCTTTCCTCATTTAATCAATACTTTGTTAATTGTCTTTCTCATATCCATGAACCAACCAGTTATTCCCAGGCTATTCTATACCCCGGGTGGAAAGAGGCTATGGCAAAGAAAATTGATGCTTAGGTTAACAACGACACTTGGGATGTAGTCGAGTTACTACCTAGAAGGAAAGCACTACCTTGAAAATAGTTTTAAAATTTTGATGGTACTCTTGAACAGTTGAAGGCACGATTGGTTATAAGAGGCTACAATCAATGTGAACGAATAGATTTTGATAAGACTTTTAGCCCTGTTGTTAAGATGAATACAATCCGATGTATTTTATCTATAGCAGTGAAGAATGGATAGGGCATTTTCCAATTAGATGCAAACAACATTTTTCTACATAAAGAACTAGACGAAGAAGTCTTTATGAAATTCACACTAGGCTTAGAAGGGCCTACTTCGAATGTTGTTTGCCAGCTTAAGAAAACTCTGTATAGGCTTCGTCAAGCCTCAAGAAAATAGTATTCAAAATTGACTTTTGCTCTCAATTTTAAGGAATTAAGCATTACCTAAATGATCATTCTTTATTCTACAAAAGCATTGGATCCAGTATCACCATTTTGGCAGTCTACGTTGACGATATTATTTTGACAGGGAATAATACTGATGAAATATATGCTACTAAGGCATTTGTAGATAAAGAGTTAGAAATTAAAGACTTGGGGGCCTAACATTATTTTTGAGGAATTGAGGGTTTGCGTGACCCCCATGGGCTTATTCTTACTCAAAGGAAATTCTTCCCCAGAATTGCTGGCAGAAGTTTCACTTCTTGGAAATCCAAGAAACAACCATCTGTTTCTGTCTTCTGCAAAAGCAGAATATAGATCTATGTATTGTGTTGTGTCGGAGATAACTTCGTGTGATTGATTGAAGATCTCATGTTCCACCTTTCTTACCTGTATCTCTTCACTCTGACAGTCAAGCCGTCATCTACATTGCCAAGAATCCCATTTTTATGAATGGACTAAACACGTGGAACTCGATTGTGATTTTTTCCAGTAACATGGCCAGTCTAATTTTCCTTTCTTTTACTCTGGCTACTTCCCAATCACGGATCTGTTCACCAAGCCTCTTTCTGGTCCTTCTCACAAACAGTTGTTGGGCAAGTTAGGTTTGTTTTTCACCCCCTCTAACTTGAAGGGGGATGTTGACCAGAGATTTGATCAGAGCTCCGAGGATCTCATTACTAAGAGAAAAGTAGCGGACATTTTAAAATTGAAAAGTCACAATATAGATACACCCATATCTAAGATATGTTCTGATATAGTCACAACCAAATAGGTGGCTTCATCCTAGACATACACGTAGCATTTTGATAAGTCATGAAGAAGGTTCCAGATTTTCTTTTCCTGTAAGTTTTAGCTTTATATAGAGAATATTAATTTTCTATTGCATGATTAGTTTGTTATTAGTAAATTAATACTTAGTAGACATGTGTCCAAGTTAGTAGGATTATTTTTTTATATATTACTAGATCCTTTGGCCCGTGCCAGTACGAGCCCAATATATGTTATTTGCGTTATTTCAATATATGTAGAACAAACAGCATTTGGAGTGTCAATCAAATTTCTATTAATATAATTTTTTAAATAATTTAAGTTGTTAATCATTGTAATTATAGTACCTTTTACATAATTATCAAACAATTTATGTTACTCATTTTATCTCAATTTTAAAATTTAGAGAGTCAATTAAACTTTTACTAATATATTTTTAATATTTTAAGTTGTTAATCGTTGTGATTTATAGTATCTTTTAACGTAAATTCAAATAATTTATGTTATTTGCTTTATCGCAACTTATGTGACGCTATTAGAATTTCAAAAGTCAATCATATTTCTTACTATATGTTTTTAAAATATTATTAGCTGTTTATAGTTATGACTTATTAAGTATTATTTTTTTTTTGCATAATTTTTAAATTTATAATATTTTACCAAAATCAAATAAATAAATTAAAATAAAAAAGGTATTAAATTTTCAAAACATGTTAAATTCGAAAATATCATTTGGATCAACAAATGACTAAATTAAAACGTTAAAACATGCCAACTATAAAATGCCAAAACTATCCCTGAATTTATGTGACACAAATATAATTTAGATATCAATCATATTTTAATATGTTTTTAGATATTTTAAATTGTTAGCTATTGTAATCTATAATATTTTTATATGTAATTTTCAAATAATATATGTTACTCTCCTTATCAAATTTTTATGGTATTGATCGTCAATTATAGTCTTAAAATAATTTAAGGTTTTAATTATTATAATTTATAATACTTTTTATTCTATTCCAATTCAAGTGATACTGAAATAATTTTGAGAGTAACCCAAATTTTACGATTGAAGCAGTGAAGCGGATATGTGCTAAATGACTTATAATACCTAATTAGAAGTGATATAGAAAAATTACTATAAGAAAATATTTGTGGAGAGAATTTAAATGAGTTTCATGTAAGATTTCATGTTAATTTAAAACATCAAGAACTAATTTATAATTTTATGTCAATTTTATTTTTTATTAAATATTATTAAATTTTTAATACCTAAATTATAATAAATAATTATGGATAATATAGTAAAATTACGATTGAAGCAGCTGAAAGAAACATGTCATAAATATCTATTTATTCTTTTTTATTAAATATTATTAATTTTCTTATATGTAAATGACATACAATAAGTAATTAGGGGTAATATAGTGAAATCATGGAGCAAAAATAATTGTGAAAAATTTAAATGAGTCTCATATAAGATGTCCTATTAATTTAAAATATCAAGAATTAATTTATCATTTATGTCTATAAATTATTTATTAAATAATATTATTTTTTTAATACCTGGATAATTTAAAATAATTAATTAAAGGTGATATAATAAAACTACAATTGAAGCAGCTGAAGCAGAAACGTCATAAATATCTATTTTATTTTTTTAATTAAATATTATTAATTTTTTTATATATAAACAACTTAAAATAATTAATTAGGGATGATATAATAAAATCACTGATCAACTAAAACAGGTGAAGAAGGAGGCATGTTCACGAATACCTGTCTGTTTCTTCACACTCATTATAATAGTATAGTAGTAAAACACTGTACAGCGCAAAAATATCCATTCATTCAGAAAGAAAACACAGAAAATCTTTTCAAATTCTGTGTCTTGTTTTAATTCCATTAGTTTGATTGAAATATTAAAGAAATCTCTAAGAAATTTGTACTCTTATAGGACAGAGATTTTAAATCGTGAATCATTCCACATCTCCCACCCATGTAATAAGGACAAGACTTTCATAAGAACCAAAATCCTCACAGCATCAATAAAAAAAATAAACAGACAAATAAATCCTCATCTCAGAAACTGCACATGATAGGTTTGCATTTGTTTTATTCAATTATTTGAGATATCAACTATATAGTAAAAATATATTTAATTATCTCATATTTTTGTTTGTTTGCTGCTTACAAACCAAAAGAACCATATCAACGTAAGTCATGCTTGCATTTCCAATAAATTGATACTTAATCTTGCGGCCAAAAGAAAAAACCAAAATATTTACTCACTCTAATTCATATTAACTTAATTTATGAGTCATTTTTTAATATTTATAATAACTTAATCGTTCAATCTCAAGAGAACTATTGAAAATCTCTTTCATTTTGCCTTTCATTTATATTTTCTAGTTGATGAGTTCAAGAGACTTAATTAGTTATATTTATGATTTTAAGTTACCTTTTAAAGGGCAAAAATGAAAGTGATATCCAATTTATGTCGTAATTATTTTCTTTAATATGTGTGCATTACCTTACAAATTAAGTTAAATGGACCAAAGGAAGTGCAAGGGAACCAAGGCAATTTTTTATGGTTTTCCATTCGATATTCACAGTGAAATTATCAATTGAAATTCACAGTTAGGGCTCATTTACGAAAGTACTCCCTATCAATAATTTAATAATTTTTTCATATTAAGAGATCAAAAATAAAACCTCCAATTAAGAGAAACAATTCCAAGGTAGTTAAGTATCGATTTACTTGATTAGTGCGCTCCAAACTGTACAGAAATAAGTTCGAGGGGTAATTCTCTTTCCAATTGATGTCATTGATAAGAGTCAATTTCTCACCTTTGTGATCTGCGACCCCATTTCCCCCTTTTGTTCTCCCAACAGCAACAACCGCATTTCCCTTTTTCCTACCCCATATATATATATATATATATATACACACACGTTGGAAAGTAGTAGAACATAATTGTAGTTTTGATGATTGACAAATAAAAACCTGGTTTACTACTTGTTGTCTTTTGTATGTTGTATCATGTTAACCACGTTCTAGAACGAGTGTGAACCAGGTCCCAAAATAGGTGGCGTGAATACACAAGGAAATCAAACACAAATAAGGAAGATTGAAGCCACTAAACAAAGAAGAAAATGCACAAAGGAGAAAAGAAGGAAAGAAATAAAGAGCAAAGAAGGAAAGAAATAACAACAAGAAGAAGAGTCTAAAGGGGAGTCAAAGTTTCCTTATATGATACAATCTCCTTATAAGAAAAGTAATCATATAATTCCTTATAGGAAACAATGTTCCATTTGGAGAAGGAGTCCCAGTCCCTGATATTCTAGGGTATGACAAATCTCCAATATACATATGGCATGGAGATCATTGAGAGCTGCACCTATTGCATATCCACGAAATATATCATCTTGAGAGCAATAGTCATCGAACAAAAAAAACTGCAGGACTTCATCACAGCAAAACAGAAACCTGGTTCACAGTTTTTATTTGAGTTTCCATTACTGAATGCTGAAGTTTAAGAAGTTTAAGGCTAGAGTTAGTAGTCTTTGTTGAGTTCATCAGTTGGAGTAAATTGATGAGTTTTGAGTCTGTAATAGAATAGATTCTGAGTTGTAATCTCTTCTATTATTAAACGTTGTGAATGTGAGTAATAAGAAGCGGTTTTGACTTCTTATTCATGGGTTGTTATAATAAGAAGCAGGTTTGACTTCTTATTTATGAGGCATTGTAACAAGAAGCGGGTTTGACTTCTTGGAGTGCTCATATAGTAGGTTGAATAGTTTTAGTAAACTGTTGAGTTTTGATTTAAGAGTTAGGTGGATTACGGAGTTGTAATCTTGAACAAAGCTCTTTGAAGTTAGTGTAGATTGGTGGTGAAATCCTACACAGTGTAGGTCATGATTTTTTACTCCCTTGAGCAAGGAGTTTTCCACGGTAAATTTGTGTTGCACTTTATTTTACTGTTTACTATTTACTGTAATTTCTGAGACAAGGTTTCAAATACGTATAGTGGGATTAATTAATTTCCTACAATATATATATGAATGTGTGTGTAAGACCCCGAAAATTTTTTAAGCTTAATTTAGTCCTTTATGTTTGTTAAGGGGGTCCTATACTTCGAAAATTTTAGCGAAGTTCCCAGACTTAGTTTATTTTTGGGGCAAAAGGGTCAATTTTTCTTCCTTATATAAACCCAATAACACGTGATTCAACCATATTTCACCCAAAGTATAGTGTTTCTCTCAAGTTTCTCTCAAGAACAAGTTAGGGTTTTCAATTAAGGATTCAAATTCAATACTCAATTCAAGAATCTCTCCATCAATCTTGGTAAAATCAAGAACTAAGGTATGTCAAGTGTTGATTTATGGATTCCTTTCATCCATGAAGTCCAAGAACCCTCTTTCAAATTATAAAATATGATATTTACGTTGTGGGTTATTTGAAACCATGTTTATCTTGTTGTGTGATTCCCAAGTTGGAATCTTTATGTGTTTTTCATAAAACTACGTTAGCATGCAAGTTGAAATCCATGAATTAAGTTGTTTATGATGTGTAAGTTGATGATTGCACCTATGCCCTAAGTTGTGCGTGTAAGGTGTTTGACAAAATGCCTAAGAAGAATAGAAATTGTGTATTATAGTTTAATTGTGACTCAAATAATAAATACATGCTTTACCCTTATGACCAAGAATGACTTCCATGATATTGTGTGCATTACGAGTATTTGATGGAATGTTCATGAGATTAGGTTGATGAAAGTATGACATGCCTATATGCAATTCCATCCATGTACAACATTATGATAACCATGTGCTTCATGAAATCCCCAACTTATTGGATTATGAATTATTGATATCGGTCACGTGTTCAAGAAATGTCAAGTTTTTTCAGTTTCGTCCTATTGAGTCCTGGGGGTACTTGTACCCGACAATTTAGCTTTGTGCCTAGAGCTAGTGTTAGTTTTCACGATACTCTCAGTCAAACCATGATCATTAGAATTCAGTCAGTTACATGCCTCAGGAAAACTCAGTAATCTCAGTAACCTCAGTAATCTCGGTCAGTTATCAGATCTCAGTAGTATTCCGACAGTCAACAAAATTTAGTGAAATCTATTCAAATCAGCTAAACAATACTATCATTAATAGTTTGGTTCAGTTTAAATCAGTTCAGTGTCTCTATAGTTGGGAGTAGGATTCTGCACCGAGTGAACCTAAGGTTGGGGACTCACCTATTAGCCAGTAGAGGTTGTGATCTGTAGAAGCAATCCTTGCATTCCAAAACTACGTAGCCAACTTAGGTTGACATATACCCTACGAGTTTAGAGATTTTACACCTCATCCGAGTTTTCCTACTAGGAGGGGTTGACGAAAGAGCTCCCTACCAGAGAGGGTTTAATTACAGCTTGTCTTTACCCGTGGCATGATACTGACACCCTTCCAGCTGGAGTTACAGGCTAGACCCCACCAGTTCAATTTTGGGGCATGTCGGTTAGATGATTACCTCCCACAGTCTTAGTTTTGTATCCAGTATTAGTAATAAAACTCAGTTCAGTTCTATAATTTGAGGACTATCAAATACAGTCGCTCAGCTCAGTACGGAACTCAGCTAGTTCTATCAAAATTAGGAATGTCAGACATAGTCACCCAGTTAATAGTATATTAATTATATGAAATTCATGTTAGCATTATTTAGATTTTAGGACTGTCCGATACAGTCAATCAGACCAGTTCTTCATAATCAGAACTGTCAGAAACAATTATTTCTTTATCAGTAATATGACATCATTTCCTCAGTACTCAATAGAATTAGTCATTCGGTATCCCAGTATTAGTACTCAAATATTAGTAAATACACGTTATCAAAATTCATGAGTCAGTGTTATCATGATCTCAGTTACAATTACGCATTCATGTATGTATTCTCATATTCATGCTATTCAGTCAGTTAGTATTGTTCATGCATATGAATCATTGCATTCATCCTACCTCACTTGCATACCATTACATTCAATCGTACTGATGCATTTGTGCTATGGTATTTTATACCATAGGTTTAGAAGCACAAGCTCCAGGGTATCAGTAGCATTCCAGTTTCAGGAGTCAGAGTCAGAGTCAGTAGTGAGTCCTCATCTTTCAAGGATGTTATTATTTGATTATTTTATTTTTTCAGTACTTAGTTTATTTCAGCAGATGGAGTTAGTTGGGAGATTGTACCATAAAGTCTTTATTCAGATAGTTCGGATTTAGAGGCTTTCAGACTATAGCACATTCAGACATTTATTTCAGTTATTTTGGTATTGTTATACCATATTTTCAGTTATGTATCAGTATTGAACCTTATGGCCTTTCAGTTCATGTTTCCGCATTTATGATATTATTCATGCTCAGTTATAGATATTAGTCATGGGTTAGATTGTGGTCCTTCGGGATTATGAGCACCGTGTATCATTCCGGGTGCCAGATTTGGGGCATTACAGTGTGTGTCTGTTATAAAATAAAAACAAAATATCAATACCAAACTTAAACAAATGAGAGAACTTTAGAGAATTTTAGTAGTACATTTATTACTACTTTGATGTCTACATAAAATGTACAAATGATGGCTATTTATAGACACCAAACTTAGTTTCTAAGCTTGCCAAACTTGACTTCAAGTTGGTAAAATAGAAAGTTTGCCAACTATGTATGTATTCAAATCCAAATTGAACAAGGAATGTGTAACGCCCCGATTTTCTGAACCGGAATGCACGATGCTTGTGACCCCGAGGGACCACAAGCTAACCCATGACTAATATATATACTTGTAGACTGTAATTCATAAGATAATAATGTGGAAAACATGCACAATAGGACATAAGGTTCAAATGAAATAATATAACGTCCATATGGGCGAAAAATACCCAAAACAACTGAAAACTGAATCTAAAAGCTAAATCTGAGCGTAAACCCAAAAGCCTCTAAGTACTGTCTAAAATAAGGAGTTGAAGGAACATGTCTCCAACTAACTCCGTAAAATTGAACTGAAGAAATAAATGAATAAATCAAATAATATCGTCCTCGAATGAAGAGGACTCACTGCAACTCTGTATGCTGAATGCGACTGTTACTGCTAGTATGGGACTCGTGCCTCTGAACCTATGGTGTAACATGAAAAGAAAGCACCATAGCGCAAATGCATCAGTACAATTGAAGTACTGAGTATACGAGTGAGGTAGGCTAATGCAAGGTTTCACGTGCATAAGTAATACTATTGACTGACTGATATGAACGTAAGAGTACAAACATACATACATAGTAACTAAGATCATGAGAACGTGATTGCTAAAATTTGTATGCTAATACATGGCTGGCACCGTAGTTCTGATAACATGGATGACTGTATCTGACAGCCCTGAATCTGGTTGAACTCTCTAAGTTCCGTTCTATAACTGAATTTAACCGTACCTAACAGTCCTGGTATACTGATATCTGAAGAACTATCTGAGTTCTTTTACTGAGACTGATACTGAAACTGTGGGAGGTAGTTGTTTAATCGACATGCCCTATATGTGCCATTATGGCTAAGATGGGGTCCAATCTCTGCCCTGACTGAAAGGGTGTCAATACCGCGTCATTGATATTATAACATGTGAGCAACCATCATATAATAGGTAACTCTAGTGAGAACGATAGGAACCCTTATATAACAGGTTAAGCCACCTCATCTACCCTCATATAACAGGCTGCGATGTCTCAACCTATGCTGGCTATATAGTTCTAGAATACAAGGATGACTGCTAAGAATCATACCCTCATATACAGGTGATTTCCCATCCTTGGGTTCACTCGGTGCTAACTCCTACTCCCATTTGAAGAGACTAAACATGATTCAACTGACTGTACATAGACAGATTAACTGACTTCTGTTGACTGACGGAGTAGTACTATTATCTGAGAGTTAACTAAGATCATGAGATTCCTGAGGTTTCCTGAGTCACATGACTAGCTGAGTTCTATAGATTATAGCTTGACTGAGATTATCGTGACAACATGACATGGCTCTAGGCACACAGCTATTTTTTCGGTACGAATACCCCCAGGACTCGATAGAAGGAAACTGACACACATGACATGACTTGATCACAAGATTAGAGTCCACAATTCATAATATCATAAGTAGGGGATATCATATTTCATATAGTTATTCAACATCTTAAACCTTGTAAGGAAATGCATGGATATATTTTGTGTACACATTATATATCTCCATTATCTTACATGTTTCATACCACCATAATAGCAACACATGAAAAGCATGGGATTCATATTGAAGTATATAGCTAAGATGGACTTGTCATTTAGATATCATAGAACCATACAAACATGAATTTCTAGCATCCTTAGCATTTTATCTAACACCTTGCATGCATTCTTTAAGGCATAGCTGGGTTTCATACTTGCACCATATTAAACCACCTAAAGTTCATGGTTTTCAATTAACAATCATATATATTCCATGAAAACACATTTAGACATCACATTGAAACTTAAACAACAATCATCAACATGTACATGCTCATATCACCACAAAAAATTTATAAAATAATATTTAAAATATGGTTTTTGAGCTCTATAAACGGATTGGATCCATACATGAACACTACGCATACCTTAGAAAGGAAACCTTGATGATTTGTTGGAGAGTTCTTGGATAGAGAAACTTAATTCTTGATTATCTTGAAAAAAAAGTCTTGAATCTTTCTTTTGAGAGATGAGTTTGATGGAAACCCTAATCTTGTGGTTGAGAGCGTAAGAGAGGGTTTTTGAGATGCTTAACTGAAGAAAAATAGAAAAAATTATGCCTCTTTAGGGTTATAAGTCATGGGAAGTGAAGGTAAAAGACCAAAATACCCTTATGAAATAAATTCCCAGTTGCTGAAAATCAAGTCTAACGATATTTGTGACAAGGCGTCACAAATGTGGTAAGCCGTCAAAAATATCATCACACAGAAGCTGGAATTGATGGTTTTTGCCTAAGTCTGACGACATTCGTGGTAGGAAATCACAAATGTGGTAAGCTACCACAAATGTCTTCACTTACGAGCTTGTTTCTGCCTATGGATGACGACCTTCGTGGTAGGGCATCACAACTGTGGTAAGCTACTACGAATGCCGTCACACAGGAGCTGAATTCTGCCTAAGGCTAACGACCTTCATGGTAGGGCATCACAAGTGTGGTAAGCTACCACAAATGTTGTCACTTAGGAGCTGATTTCTACCTAAGGCTGACGACCTTCGTGGTAGGGCATCACAAATGTGGTAAGCTACCACGAATGTCATCACACTGTTTCCAGCCTGACATGCTGGAGTAAAATAGGAATAACTCTTTGCTCTGATATTGGATTTAGACGAATTTGGTATCGTTGGAAATATAATTCAATTATCTATCTGTTGATAGGTCATGATCTCAAAAATTCCAAGTATAATGAGATATATGCTTATTTTAATCTGACTATGGTAATATCTTTTCTTAAGAATTTGATCGGTAAGGAATGTTTTGATTCATCTGATAGCTAGGAGTTATTTGAAGCCTTAATATACATCTAACCTACTCATAAAACTATAAAAGAACCATTATGTACTATTCATGAGCTTGGTACATGGCTCTAATAGTGGTTTGGATTTTTTGGGGTATTACAATATCTCCCCTTTAGAAACATTTGTCCTCGCATAATGACTGCTTGAGAGGGGACAAAAGATAAAACAACGCATACATTGATCATGCTCAACTGTCACATGATTTTAGGACTAAATTGAATTTTAAACTGAATATAGCCCAACTGAACATGCATATCTGATGCATGACTGATAAGCTGAACTCATGAATGCATGATAAGCTATGCACTGATACTTGATACCAATTTATACTGGAATTTTGAACATGTAACTGAATAAGCTTAAGGAAAATTATTACCTCGAGCTAAGTCTAAATTAGCAAAGAAAAGATGAGGGTATTTGGTTCGCATGTCTGCTTCAGCTTCCCAAGTAGCTCCCTCCATGAACTGATTCCGCCAAAGAACATTGACTAGATGGACTTCTTTGTTCCTCAGCCTATGAGTCTGATAGTCAAGGATTTTCACTGGAATCTCTTCATAAAATAGGCTATTCTGAATGTCAATACTCTAAATAGGGACTACAACTGTTGGGTCACCTATGCACTTCTTGAGCAAAGAGACATGGAAGACTGGATGAACTGAGGGTAGATCTGAAGGCAATTCGAGCTCATAGGCTACCTTACCGAAGCGACTGATAATCCTGAAGGGACTAACATATCGGGGATTGAGCTTTCCCTTCTTGCCGAATCTCTTCAGTCCTTTCATGGAAGAGATCTTGAGATAGATATAGTCATCGACCTCGAATTCGAGATCTTTTCTACGAACATCCACATAAGACTTCTGTCGGCTCTGAGTAGCCCGGAGTCTTTCTCTGATCAACTGAACTTTATCTAAGGCCTCGAATACTAAGTCAGGCCCTATGACTATGGTCTCACTAACTTTGAACCAACCAATCGGAGACCTATATCTCCTACCATAGAGAGCTTTGAATGGAGCCATCTAAATACTGGAGTGATAGCTATTGTTGTATGCAAACTCAATCAAAGGCAAGTGGTCATCCCAGATTCCCTTGAAATCAATTGCACACGCCCTTAGAAAATCTTCTAGAGTCTGAATGGTCCTTTCTACTTGACCATCTGTCTGAGGATGAAATGTTGTACTGAGATGAACTTGGGTACCAAGACCCTTTTGGAACGCTTTCCAGAAGTGAGAGGTAAACTGGGTACCTCTATCCGATATGATAGATAGTGGAACATCGTATAATCTGACCAACTTCCTAATATAGAGTTTGGCATAATCCTCGGTTGAGTAAGAGGTACGAACTGGAAGAAAATAAGTTGACTTGGTCATTCTATCTATAATAACCCAAACTGAATTATGCTGATGACGTGTTCTAGGCAAACCCATCACAAAGTCCATGTTCACTTCTTCCCACTTCCAAGTAGGAATAGTGAACTCCTGTATGGAACCACTAGATTTATGATGCTCTATATTAACCTGCTGACATATAGAGTACTTGGCCACAAACTCTACAATGTCCCTCTTCATCCCACTCCACTAATAGATCTCCCATAAGTCGAGGTACATCTCGGTGGCCCCTGGATGAATAGAGTATTGCGCACCGTACACTTCTAAAAGAATTCGCTGCCTTAAGTCATCTACATCAGGAACACACAGATGACCCTGAAAATGAAGAACACCATCTCCCCCTTGGGAGAAAACCTCTACTTCCTGACTCAGAACTGACTCTTTTAGCTTGACAAGGCTAGGATCCCTGTCTTGCTTCTCTTTCACCTCGAAAACTAGAGATGACTCTGAATTACTCTGAACACATACACCACCCTTTGAAGAGTCAACTAAGCGAATGCCTAGTATGGAAAGCTGATGAATCTCCTGAGTTAATTTCTTCTTACCATCCTCAACATGGGAAACACTACCCATAGACAACCTACTGAGTGCGTCGGCCACTACATTGGCCTTGCTGGGATGATAAAGGACACTCATATCATAATCCTTCAAGATCTCTAACCACTTTCTCTGACGAAGATTGAGATCTTTCTGGGAAAAGACATATTAAAGGCTCTTATGATCTGTGAAGACGTCTAAATGAACACCGTATAGATAATGCCTCCAAATCTTTAAGGCAAAGACAACTGCTGCGAACTCAAGTTCATGAGTAGGATAATTTTTCTCATGAGGATTTAACTATCTGGAGGCATAGGCTATGACTCTACCATGTTACATAGGACATAACCTAAACCTACTCTGGATGCATCACAATATACTATGAATCCATCAGAACCATCGGGAAGTGCTAAAATTGGAGCTGAGGTGAGTCGAGTCTTCAACTCTTGAAAAATCTTCTCACAAGGTTCTGACCACTGAAACTTGACCTTCTTCTGAGTCAATCTGGACATAGGAGATGCAATAGAAGAAAATCCCTCAATAAACCGTCGGTAATAGCCAGCCAAACCTAAGAAACTCCTGATATCTGATAGAGAGATAGAGAGAGGCCATTTTCTTACCACTTTGGTTTTCTGAGGGTCTACTCTAATGCCATCACCGAAAAAAATGTGGCCAAGGAATGTTACTGATCTTAGCCAAAATTTCTAGCTCACGTACTTATGTAGTGGTTGTATTTGAGTTTCTTATTCTAATTTGGTTGTGAAAATTAGATCCTCATATCATATATACATTCATAAAGTATTGATAAAATACTAATTTTTCTAATAAAAATATGACATATTTAAAAATTCTCTGTCGAAGATCATTTGCCAAAAGAATTTTTGGATATTGGATTAGTATTGGTATTGGTTATTGGAATATATATGGGTTACGAACCCCCCATGAGTCATACCTCAGGAGTAAAGCTTGGTAGGAGTATATAGAGGTTGTGCGACAACCTCGGACATATCATATCATCATCATTCTTATTGCATGTCATATAGTGTGCATCTTCTATGATTATATGTTGTACTTGATTGATGTCCATATATTTTGTATTTTTTTTTGTATTTGTATTGGTGAATATTTTATATGATAGAATTGTTAGTGGAGATGGTGTATGCTACTGTTTGGGACATTTTCTGATTGCACGTGACGTGCCCATAGTGTTGTTTTATATACTTTATTTTCTACTTTTCTCAGTCGGCCTATGATACTTACTGAGTACAAATGGACCGTACTCATTCTTACTGTGCTCTTTTGATGCAGATCCAGGTACGAGTGCGCCATGCAGTAATTGATCTCAGGTGATGCTTAGAGTATTTTTGAAGTAGCAGTCGATCTATGTTTTCATAATCGATCTCCTATCCCTTCTTATCTAATTTACGTCTTGTTCCGTATTTAGAAATAGATTTATGTTCTTTTTTGGACTATCAGTTGTACATTTTTTTTACTTTTGAGATGTACTTAATTGGTTCTTACACTGTGACATCGGATTTTAGGGTGATTTTATGATATCATTGCTATGTATGTTGCCGCCATTATTGTATATGTGTGGTTCAACCTTATTTTAAAAGTCTTGTCTTTGGGCTTTGGGATTGTTTTCACATTCCATATTAGTTTGGGTGATTGACTTACTTGTCAAGGCTTCCCGCGACAAGTGTCATCATGAACCTTGATCTTTGAGTCGTGACAATTCTCCTTTAAATGAATATTATATTGATGATAGTTCACAACATATTTCTTAGTTGTTTATTATCTCCAGCTCATGTCAGAAAAATTAATATAATCTCAATTTACTTTAGATATTCCATCTTTGTACATCATTGTATATTCATTAATCATATACTGCACATCAACATTATTAAACAAAAAATATATGGTTCTGATCCTGAATCAAATTTGAGGAGAAATTAATCATAATTTATTAATTTGTTGCATATAAGTACTTTTGTACAAAATATATCATATTTTAAACCAACAAATGAAACTTTGTTCTCATAAGTAATGATTTAGCTAATTTTCTGAAGGCATTTAATGCTAAACTAACATTATTAATATGAATTGTCTTGATTACACAATCTGAAAATTATGCTCTGAACTCAATTTTATTGAGCAAACAACTTTATGAATGTCAACTGCAGATTAACAATTAATGTACATGTGATCATCTTATTGATGTATCTTTTAAACAAATCACATGATAGGTGAATATGTCCATATTTATTTTTTTTAATACTTTTTAGAATTTAGGAAATTTAGTCCCAACATTAGTTGATCCAACCAACTTACCATAAGAATAAACATAGGAAATTCTTAAAGAATCTTCTAGTTCTTCAATATGTACTCAAGTTCATGTCAACTTATGAACTTATTTATAATAGTAAACTCCAAGTTTTTTTATGACATGTGCATTTTTGCTTTAGTAAACTTCTGATTTACTATGACATAAATTTTATATCAACAAATTTCTAGTTTATTATGATATGTGATCTCATCATGTTCGGATAACTTTTCATATTCAAGTTTCTTACAAATATTAGTTTGGAGCTATTTAATCTTTCAATTATTTTGACTCTCATGAAGGTGGATTGTAATATTTTTACAATCATGAACATGCTCGAATTTATATACAGTCACATTCATCTCTAAGGTATAAATTTGTATTTATAATAATAGAAATACTCATTTTTCAAAAATTGAATATAATCGTGCCTAGCGCATATCAAATTATGATAGCTTATAGACTCTTTAAAGATATTGCTACTTTAGGAGCAAATCGAGGCGTACATATAATGTAGAGAATTTTTCTCCAACATATCTTATAATCTTAATAAGCGTGTGAAAATATTATCACTTTTGATTATTATTATCATATTGTCCCTCTACGCTTATATTCATACAGTTAATCACTTGTCTTCGTTCAGAGATATTGTGTATTGCTACCACATTCACTTCAGGAAATGGAAAATATTAAATTGGAAAAATTTGATACCTTATCACCAAAAGTACATTATTTTTCCTTAGTCATCATTACATCATCAATATAGTGCTTTGAGATCCAAACTCAACGTTTTATCCATATAAAGACGTTTTAGGCATAATCCATGGGGCTTAACCCAATATCTTATTATCAAGGTGCACTGAGACTATAACCCGATGTCTTACCCTTTTAGTGCGATAGGGCTTGAATCTATCATCTTTTCCCCAATCAATAATATAATAGCTAAAAGTGAAAAAGAACTTGCAACAAAATTTTCATAATGATGAAATACATAATAGTAAATCCAAAAGGCCTATATGCTACTCATAATAGTGAAAAATACTTCGCCTTTGACGAATAATAATATCCAAAATAAGATTAGTTATTGATGGGATAAGTTATGTTGAGATAAGTTATGTTGAGATTATTTATTATTGAGTGTTTGGTTTGTCATATTCAAAATAGTATGCATGTTATAATTTTTAAAAATAAGTTGTTTGTTCACAAAAATATCCTTCACCTTATTTTTTTTATATATTTTTCTTGCAAACTTTATTTTTTCATTCTTAAAAATAAAATTTTCATCTTATTTAGCTAAAATACTTTTATGTGTGAATTCTCATAATTGAATCATACATGTTTAAAAATAAAACTTTCATCTTAAATTTATTTTAGTAAAAGAGATTTTATTATTTTTGTCACTTTATTTAAGCACATATCACTCTTATATTGTAAAATATTAAAGTTATTTATTTTTATTGATATATAAAATTTTAACTTTTGAGTGACAAAAGATTATTTAATTAAAAATATGTATTGAAGTAGAGGAGTCAATATTTTTATAACAGAAATTAAATTATAAATTATAAATAACATAAGCATTAGGCGAACAAATTCAACCTATAATATATTCATAAATAAAAATTATATTTATAATGTAATTTTTTAATAGAAAAATATATTATCAAAAAAATAGCGAGTAGTGAAGAAAATGGTATTAAAAATTATGGAAATATATATGGATGTGAAAAAGTGATGTATAAAGAGGGTTTAAGGTGGGTATTTTTGATAATTTACATATTTTATCCTGGTATTACTGTACCACCCCAAGGTAGGGATAACTTATTCCGATACTAACTATTAATCTCGAGATAAGTTATCCCACACTTTTGTAATCAAACAAAGGAAAAAGGGGTATTAAAAACTTATTGCGGGATTATCTTTCCTTATTTCCCACGCCAAACGACCCCTAACCGTCCTAAGTGTACCTCTGTCACTACTATTATGCATACTTACTTATCTTTGACACTTTTGAAATAATATTAATAGGAATTGATGATAGCAGAATTTCTTGCCTATAAAACAAACGTTAATTTGCTTTGTTTACCACCGTATAAACGAAAATATCAAAAGAAAAGTTATCATTGAACGGGTGAAATCATGAATAGAAAATCAAATTTAATAGTAGAGTTTTGTACTGATAACGTGTTATGAAATATAAAAAAAGAACAACAAGAAGAATGGCGAGAGAAGAGACTAATTTTTATTTTTCTTGAGAAATTTCTTGGAGAGATGGGAGGAGGGAGGAGAGTGAATAACAATGAAGTAAAATCTCTTTATTTATCGGAGAAGACTAATTTTGCTCCAAAATTTGAATTTTTTATTTTTTTAGAAATAAATATTTATTATATGTGGTAATACATTTTCAACAAGATGACAAGTTCTTTGCTTGTTTTTTCCCTTATTCGTCCGCTTGCTTTTCTCTCAAAATAAATTTATTAGAATTTAAACATCATTAGTCAAAGTTAATAACCTGAAAAACAAAATATTTATACTAATAACAACAACTTTGGACCTTCCATTTTTAGTAAGAATGATGATCAGGACAGAATACTTACATAGAGTTATGGGTTTTGTCTAGTTAATACTTTCTCCGTTTATTTTTATTTATTCACTATTATTTATCCATTTCAACGTGCTAAGGAAAAAATTATTTTATTTTATTCTTAGCATTATTTAATAATTTTAAATCAATTCTCAATTATACGGTTTTGCACCACCAAATACAGCAAATAGTTTTTTTTTTTTTTGGCAATTAAAATTTTTTATGAAGTGGAAAAGAATTCTATAAATTAACTGGGGGATCACTTCATTGAAAGACATTTAAAGCCCATTTTCAAATCTTGTGCACTTATGGCAGGAAGGTGGAATCTTGAAGGGCGCACTGCCCTTGTTACCGGTGGTTCCCGAGGCATTGGGTGAGTTTTTCAAATATTTATTATTGGTTTTGTATTCTTGACTTATATTAAGTTTATGGATGATCTATGTTATTCAGAATCTTCAAAAATATTAACGTATTTATATTGAAATATTTAAAAGTAATATATTTTTAAAAATTCAGCATGAGTGTGATAATATTTAAAAGTAATATATTTTTAAAAATTCAGCATGAGTGTGATAATATTATTAAAGAGTAACTCATCAAGAGCAAAGTAATCTTTTACTTTGATTAAGGATCCTATTCTTTTTTTTTTTAAAGAAATGAGAATAGATGAATCTAATTATAAAATCAAAAAAGGAGGAATACAAAATTTTATGCTACTTTCTTTGTGTATCTTTATTTATTTATATATTTGATTTGGCACACTTTATAAGAAATAATAAATAAAGAATAATTTTATGATATTATTCCTATTAATTATATGTCACTTAAATCTTAAAAAAAAAATAGTATTTCCTCCGTTTCATAATAAATGAATTATTGGATTTTGGCACACATATTAAGGAAAAAGCATTAAAGACATAAATTTAACACAATTTTCCATTTTTACCCTAGAAAAAGAAAAAAATTGACCTTGTAATACCTTTTCAAAAGTTAATTGGTTGTCAAATCATAAGCGCAAATTTGAAAAAAAATTCAATGATTCACTTATTTGATATTGCATATTAATTAAAAAATAATTAATAACATGACTATTTTATCATAGTATTTCTATTTAATGATTTTTATGTTTAAAGTTGGAAAAAAATTAAGGATAAAAAAAAATTATTTTTATCTTGATTAATAAAAAATGATAAGTAAAATGAGAAATTAACATAGCACGGGACGGAGGGAGCAGTATATTGGACAAGTAAGATCGGCTGAGGGAGTGACGCCTAATTTTCCGATTCGGCAGTTAGATGTATGTTATGATAATTTGTTGATGAAATTCATCATTTAGGTTTGGGATCGTAGAGGAATTAGCAAGTCTTGGAGCATCAGTTTACACATGTTCACGTAATCAAAAGGAACTTAATGAATGCTTGACTCAATGGAGAAGTAAAGGTTTTAAAGTTGAAGCTTCTGCTTGTGATTTATCATCAAGATCTGAAAGAGAGGAGTTTATGAAGACTGTAGCTAATCATTTCAATGGAAAACTCAATATTTTGGTAAGTCATGCATTTCTAATAAGGGTATATTTTGATTTAGAGTTTTAAGTTATATATTTTTACGCCGTCAGGTCGCCTCTGCTTGTTGTAGTAGATACTATATATCTCCTGTTTTAAGAACGCTTGCTTAAATTTTCCATCCCCAAAACGCATATTGTGATCTTTCTAGAATTAGAAATAAGTTATATACATTTTTACGCCGTTAGATCACCTCTACATGTTGTAGTAGTAGTAATATTTCTTATAAATATCATGTTTTAAGAAGGCTTATCTATATTTTCCCATCCCAAAAAGAATATTGTGATCTTTCTATAATTAGAAATAAGTTACATTTGAACTTCTTATTTTACCCCTAATAAGATGATCTATAGCCACAAAAATGTATATGGCATCTTTTAGACACAAATTGCTAGTCTCTTTCTCTTAAATTATGTGGTTCAATCAAACACCTTCTTCACACAAATTGACACGGGGAAAGTTTTATACACATTTCCTAATGCTGCTCAAGCCAAATGCCATCTTAAGTTGAACGAATGGTCAACTAGAATCATAATGTTACCAATTCTTCATCCACCGATAATAAACATTTTAATTTTCGAGTTTTATTGATAGTATATCATCACAAAATGTTTCATCATGTTCAAACATGAGATGATCGCTAGTTATCGAAACATGTACCCTGCTTTTAGAGAAAGATTTGGCATTTAGACCATTTATTTTTCTTTATTTGTTTTTCTCCCTAGGTAAATAATGCTGGTATTGTCATATACAAGGAAGCTAAAGATTATACTATGGAAGATTACTCTGTCATTATGAGCATCAACTTTGAGGCTGCTTATCACTTGTCTGTACTTGCACATCCCTTTTTGAAGGCATCAGAAAGGGGAAATGTTGTCTATATTTCCTCTATTTCTGGGGCTTCTGCACTACCATATGAGGCTGTTTATGGTGCATCCAAAGGTAATTGATGCATTATATGCAACAACGAAGTTAGAACTTTCGTTAAGGGTATTTAGATTTTATTTAGATATGTATGAAAAGTAATTCACATTAGTTGGTTATGGATGCTGCTCCTCTTCAGTATGCTATACTATGTTTTCCTTGTTATTTGCTATGTATCCTTTACTTTTGTATTGTTCTGTTAGTTGCTCTGATGTTTTCTAATCGAGCTGAGGGTCTTTTGGAAACAACCTCTCTACCTCGTCGAGATAGAGGTAAGGTATGCATATACTCTACCCTCCTAAACCCACTTTTGGTACTATACTGGATTTGTTGTTGTTGTTGAAAAGTAATATTTAGCCTATATAAATCGTATAACTCCTTATATATATAGTATAATTATTTGACGAAGGTTGTCCAACTGATCATCCTTAACCCTATGTGGCTTCGCTGTTGATTATATGTTGATGAAATTTTCAAATGAGAAAAAAAAATCAAGAATTTTGCATATTGCTAAACATTTTTTGCTAATTATCTTGTTTATTGGCTATAGGAGCGATGGATCAACTCACAAGATGCTTGGCGTTTGAATGGGCGAAGGACAACATTCGTATCAATGGCGTTGCACCGGGGGTTATTGCATCTTCTATGGTCGAAATGACTATTGTAAATATCACCATCCTCATATTTATAGTGTGTGGAGTTTGTTAGATTTCATAACCTGAGAAATAAAGTAATAGAACATGGTATAACTAATCAAATTCCTTTGATAACAGAGTAATTTTAGGCATAATACAGTAAGCGACAATCAAACATGGACTAAACAGGCAAGTAAGCGCTCCAATTTTGAGAATGTACATCTACACACCTCAACTCATCTTCACTATATCAATACTTTAACTTCATAAAGTGATCATCAAGATACCTCCCAAAAGTATGTGCATATCAGTGTGGTGTGTCCATGAGACACAATGGAGATGAGCTAACGTGTTTAGTTGTCCGTTGAGATCAAGTTGTGGTGTCTAAGTGTGCATTATCAAAGTTAGAATATTTCCTTATGATTATTTATGCAGTATGCCTAAAGTTATTTATACATCAGTGTATGTAAGTTAAAACGTTCTAATTTTTAATTTGATTTTGTTGTTGCAGCAAGATCCAAAGCAAAAGGAGAACTTGGATAAGCTGATTGATAGATGTGCTCTGCGTCGAATGGGTGAGCCTAAAGAACTTGCAGCGGTGGTTGCATTCCTCTGTTTCCCCGCTGCTTCATATGTCACTGGCCAAATTATATATGTTGATGGTGGATTTATGGCTAATGGTGGCTTTTAATCATCCATTTATTTGTCTTTACTTTTGCAAGTCAATCACATAATTATAGAAGTTAGTGGTGGAAATAAAGGAAGTTTCGGTGTAACTAGTAAAGCTGTTGTCGTGTAGTATTTAGGATATTATGAGTTAGAGTTATGAAAATAAACTATTATGACTGGCTTTAAGTGCAATGAATTGTCATCTAGTGGTGAAAATAAACGATGAATTACTTAAGTTTATTTAACCTAGATAAAATTGAAGTTGACTTTCTGCAAAAGGAAAGGTAGCTTTTTATTATAAGAGTTAAGAGAGTTATTACTGTGTATTTTAGCTGTGAATTCTAATCATTGTTGTGTGAGCCCTTTTAATTTGGGTGATATTTTTTCCAATGATTTTAAGGAGAAAGCTCCTCAAGAAAAGGTTCATTTATGCTATCATCCATTAAAAATTGAACTTATTTAAAACATAATTATTTTTCAATATCTTTTTTTACACGTGGTCATAAGTAAAACAGGCCACAACACTAATTTAAATTCACCATATTAAAAAATCCAACCAACTAAAACAACCACCTAAATTACAAAGCAATTTATAGCGTCGAGCTGTATATTTTTTAAAAACTTCCTGAAAAATGTATCGAAAAGAAAGGAAAAGATATAATATCCCTTAACTTATTTTTTTTACTATTTAAAAACTCTATCCAGAGCAAAATATAAATATTTATTTAGAGCCCGTTTGGATAGACTGAAAAAAAGTAGCTGGAAAAAAGTTCTTTAAAAGTTCTTTTGAAAGTGCTGAACTTATTTTAAAAATAAACAGTTAAGTGTTTGGATAAAAATGCTAAAACTGAAAAAAAGTTATTGATCTGTTTGGTAAATAATGCTTGTAAGCATGTTTTTTTTTGGTCAAAATGATTGAAATACCCTTATAGCTGTTAATAATATATAGAGTTAATTATTATTGCTAAAATGATTCAAATTAAAATTAATATATATTTTTATATATATATATATATATATATATATATTCATGAATGACTATTTATTTGTGCGCTAAAAAAATATTTTTTTAAGAGTTTTAAGTGTTGAATGTTTGTGCTTGAAAAAGATAGTTATATATTAAAAGATTATTTGTTTCTTCATGGTTACATTAAGATTTCGTATCATTAAGGTGCAATTTGTGACGACACTTCTATTTTCTTATTAAATTGGACTTGTTGCTTTTAACCTTTGAGCATAATATTAATATATATGTTGCGCTTATCATTAAGCAAAATATATATGTTACTAATCAATATAATTACATTAATAGATAAATAGTTTCATATAAAAGAGATATTAATATGGCTAGAGTTAAGTTCGCCATAAATACAAAAAGTGAAAATATTCAATTAGTACAAGCATTAAGCATTAGAAATATCATTAGCAATCATATCACGAAGCCACACTCAATGCACATTACTTTCCTCACTCACATTTTCGCCATCTATATTGTTAGCCGTTGAAATTGTGCCTACATCAAAATCAACCGATAAAATATATCTTTCATTCTCAGCCGTTTGAAGTGCATTATCCATATTGCACTTCTTTCGAATGTAATTATGAATGACCATAGTAGCAATTACGATATCCCTTTGAGTGTCAATGTTATAGTAAGGCATGTCGCATAAAATAGACCACCTCGCTTTCCATACACCAAATGTGCGTTCAAATATGTTTCTACAAGAAGAATGCAAATAATTAAATTTTTCAATGTGTCTCCTTGGCTACTGCAATTGTTGTGTTGCACCACGTCGAAAGTCAAAAAGGTGATACCTCACATTATCTCCTTTGTAAGGAGCCATGTATCCCTTCGTGTGCGAATGTCCAGAATCAACTAGATAATATTTATTTTCCAATCGATGTGGAAAGTTGAGTTCTGGTCTACGAAGAGCCTCACGAAATATATGATTGTTATGAGTCGATCCTTCCCACCCAACCAATGCAAATGTAAAATACATGTTAAAATCTACAACGACAAGAATATTTTGAGTCGGATAACCTTTACGGTCGATATACGAAATTTCTTGACCTTGCGGCAATCTAGCTTTAACATCTGTGCCATCAAGTGCCCTAATGCAATCCTACAAGTATATACATATATAAATTTAACTTAAGAACATAATCAAGGGAGAAATTAAATATTAAGTATAATAAAGTATATATTTGAAGAAAGTGCAACTTACTTTAAAGAAGGGCAAATATCGCTCGTTACATGGCTTGTGAGCTCTTACACCATCATTATAATTTAAATGTGGTCGAATGATATCTCTTGCAAGCTCAGAAACAACATTTAAAACACTATGAAAGTGTCTATGAACCGTCTATCCAGAATGTTGAAAGATTTCTTGTATCATCCGATTTTTCGCTCCATGTGCACAAATCATCAAAAACATGCCTAACATTTTATGTGTAGAAATTCCACGGGTGGGTTTAAGCCCATATTTTTCGGTTAAGTCATTGGATAAATCAGTAAACACCGCTTTCTTCAATCGAAAATTTTCATAAAAACGGGTTTCATTTCCTCATAATATCTCTTGAATAAATGTATGTTCGGAGCGCTTTAATGTACGACAAGGTTCCTTACATAAGTACTTTTTGCAATACTTTAAAACATAATTACCTGCTAGTTGACACAAAGTCATCCACTCATTGTCTTGCTCTCGGCGAACTTTTTCCAATTCTTCATCTTCTTCATCTAATAAGTCACTTAAATAAGGAGATATGCTAATTTCCAAACTCTCCATTAATTGAAAAAAAAAATGCTACACATCAGTAGAGTATCGGAATGTAAAAATCCATTAATCTTTATATTAGTAGAGTATGGTACATCAACATATTTTAATTGATAAGATGCACTATGAATCTATGTAATCCATATCTCATTGCATACTCTTCATCTAGTAAGTGAAAATCAATAGAACATACATATGTTTAAAATACACACACATACAACAATATAAATAAAGTCAACTCAATTTTAAAAGGGTTTTAATCATACAACCACAACGTATAACGTTCACGCGTACAACCATATAACAAACATCAAACAACAAAAGTACTAAAATCAACCGAATACATCCTTCATATTTTCTTAAGGAGGTATAAATCATATTTATATGTCAACCAAGACTTCCGAGCTTCATCACTAGTTATCTTAAGAAATATTTGACGGATGTCTTTCTTTAGAAACAAGTTCATTGCATAATTGTAGATTTCAGACGGGATAATAATTTTGAAAATACTTGCCAAAAAGTCCATACACTTATCAATGGTGGAATCCTCTACTACCTGAGATGTGGCAGTACTTTTGCTTGACATTAACTCCACTATAAAGTGTAGTTCCTCTCTAGCATATTTCGTCTTACTCTTTTTTACTCGACTGCTGGTTCCTATATCATCAGTTGAAAGTTCTCTTTTTAATGATGGTTTGAGAAACATTGGAGAATTCATATCATGTGGGTCATCACTTTCATCACTTCCTTCATCATTGAGATTAATGAAGTGTTCTTTGTCAAAATCATCAAAATCATTTGTTTTTTCTTTGTTCAACTCTACTTCAATTTCATAAATTTATTCTTCATTGGTGGCACGTGCTCTTTCCACCGTAGCATTAACATTCGAAAATAATGCATCATAGCGATAACGTATGAGAGAAAGATCCATATTCTTAAACCTCCTATATCGATGATCCTTCTGAATGAAAAAAAAATAAAAAAAATAGAACTACTTAAGTAAATTAAACAATGAGAGAAATAACAAAGAAATATAGAATAATGCGAGAGACGTACCTTAATCTTTTGCTTCCACTAATCATCATCTGCAATGATTGTATTTTTTGTGGTATCCTAACCTAAACCTGTATTCTCTCTCATCATCTGCTTAAAAAAAGTCCAGTCCTGTTTCATGTTATCCTATTTATTTTTAAACTGTGTTCTAGTATATTTTCTTCCCGTCCTACTATAGAACGCATCAACCAAATTTTTTCATCCATCTTTATTCAAATGAGAGTTCAGTCTATTTCCTTTTCTAATTTCTCTTTCACACACCTCAATAAAAGAAATATGAGCATCATAGTCCTACTTAGCGTTACTTCATACCAAACTAGTAGTCGACATGATGGAATATAAATGATTTGAAGATGAAATATAAATTTTAATTGCCACACTTAGCTAATTTAGGGACAAAAGTGGAAAAGGTAAAAGACAAGAGACTAGTAAAGTAAAATCTACCAGTAACAACTAAAATTTTTAACTAAATAAGAAAGTAGGGCAACATTGATATGGGAGCAAAAAAAATTTCTTGTAGATTTGATATGGCAGCATTGCAGAATACACACTTTATCCCAGCTATGCATCGAAACAAATTTCTTAACTTGAATCTTCTTTACCTTTAAGAGCAAAACAGGAACAACAGCAGCAATACAATAAAATTTGTACGAAAAATATATGCACATCCTTTACACTTTTGTTCTTGTGTTAGATCTTTTCATTAGTTTTGTCTGTGATGCTAAAACTAAAACAGAATTGATTGAATTATAAAGATTTCCTCTAATACCTTTAAGTTAATCTCAAACCATTAGGTTGCAACTAACTTGAAATTATTACATACAATAATAGTATGCTTAACACTGATGAAGCCTCAAATTTAATTTGTTTAACACTGATACAAAAAGTGGTCAAGGGAAACAAAGCTTATTTAATTTTTGATTTCTCATCCGAAGTCCATTCCTACATTGGAGCTTGACTAAATTTTGATTTGTGCTGAAAAATTCTATATTGAGGATAAAATAATTTCTAACAAATGCGACTCTCTATACCAAGAAACTCAAACTCAGAACTTCTAGTTAGAAATAAAGGAGTATTTACCACTCTATCTAAGTCCTTTTTGGAGAGCTATTGGTCCAAGAAAACAAGAACTAATTAAAGACGAGAAGAATGGAGTCCACAAATCCTTCTTAATTCAAACTAAAAAGAGTAATATAATCTTTTCCCATTTCCCTAAAAGTTCGACAATTTCCAACACCCATCAGTACTACTTTCACCCTCCTACCCCTACTGCTGCCCTTTCTAGAACAGGACTACCATCATTTCCACTTATAATACTACCTAGCTAGTTACTATCAAATTTAATTTGTTTTTAGCTTAAGATTCTGAACACATTGCGTTCAACTTTCCTTTTTGCTTCATTTTTTGTTATTTGTCCACTAATATGGTAGATTTTATATGTTGAAGATAGAGTATCCCGCGTTAGTACACAGATCCAGTAAGATTTTTCACCTTCTATGGATCCTAGACTGAGGCATCAGTGCAATATAATTTGAGGCCCTCATTGACCATTTTCTTTTATAGCTTTTGAGATCTTTTTTCATATAGTTGTGTGCAGTAGATGACAGGTTAAGGCATCAAGCTACACTAGAAAGAAATAAGACGACTACTAACGTAGAAATTTAAATCCAACATAATAGTAGTATTGGACAGATGCCAAGAAAAAAATTCATATATTAGCCAAATAAACTTAAAATGGCGAGCAACTACAACTTTATCTATAAAAAAAAGAGATGAAAAATCAAAAATAAAGAAAAAGACGTAAAGATTGAGAGAACTTACCATAAAATCTTCAAGGAAGGAGAGCAATTTAAGAGAGAATCTTGAAGAAAATTCATTGTGTTAAGAGGCAGATTTGAGAGAAATGAATGTTGTGTGCTGTGTAGTGAGAATTAAGGTAACAAGGATAGAATTGGAATAAGAAAAAATTATTAGGACACAAATATAATTTCATTGGTCAAACTTCAAAAAATTATAAGTTGCCAAAAAAGCTCCCATTTGCAGCTTATTGTTTTTAACTTAAAAAAAGCCAAAAATAACTTTTTTTAAGCCATTTTAAAATTTGCCAAACACACTTTTAAGCTAAAAAGAGATTATAATCTATTTTGACCAGATTATAATCTCTTCCAAACACCTACTTAGAACCAGAAATCATGCGGTAGTATTCATGTGGTATCTTTATCATCCAAAAGGAAAGGACATGATAAAGATTTGATGATTGAGACTTTATCGTGTATGGACGAAAATAAAAGTTGGAAATCTAAAGAATACGATGTTATCAGACACCAAAATATTATATATAATCAATATGGGGTTTTAATGATTGAGGTCTTTCTCTATTTAATTAATATCTTGAATTTGAGTATTAAAAAATTAAAAAAATTAAGTACGTCAGAGATTGCTGCCTCTCAAATTATATATATATATCTATATCTATATATATATATATATATATATATATATATATATATGTGAAATATTAGATATAATAGTTATGTGAAATATTAGAGATAATAGTTAGTTGTCAAGTTGGATTTGAAGATCAAAAAATTCCTTGTTCAGTTTGGATTTGAATATATACATAGTTGGCCAACTTGCCAACTTGTCATTTTTCCAACTTGAAGTCAAGTTTGGCAAGCTTAGAAATAAAGTTTGGTGTCTATAAATAACCACCATTTGTACATTTTATGTAGACATCAAAGTAGTAACAAATGTACTACTAAAATTCTCTAAATTTCTCTCATTTCTTTAAGTTTGATATTGATATTTTGTCTTTATTTTATAACACGTTATCAGTACGAGACTCTACCATCTCAAAATTTGAAGGCTAAGAAAAGAAAAATTGAATCAAAAGGTGGAGAAGGCAAGACCGCACAAACTATGTGATCATCACGACTTAGATTTCACTTTTCTACTATTTATAATAAGATAAGTATATTATTAACTCATATTTTTTTAAATTAAGTTTGAAAAAAGTATTAATAATCACAAAATGGTGATTGTTATAGACTCAAGTTTAAGTTTATTATACTTTGGCCTAATATGTTATTGGTCGGGGGTGTGATGATGGATTTAAATCTCATGCCTTTAAGAAGGTAGGACATTTAAGTGTCCCGATGCACCATGATGATAAGATGTTCGGTTCAAGTCCCATTGATTTTTAGCCTAAGGCGTCTTTATATGGAAAATATGTTGAGTTTTAATCTCAATACAACATATTGATGATATAATACCGACTAAGGTAAAATTTTGTCGAAAAGTCATGAAATATGTCCCAATTAATATGCTATATTCCTTGAAGTGAATGTGGTAGCATGCAATATATAATATATCTAAAATAAAGATATGTGATTGAATTTATGAATATGAATATAGGTGTAACAAGAACAAAATTTTTCGTTACATTATATGCACGCCTAGATTTGCTCATAAAGAAGCAATATTTTGAAAGAAATTCTAAGCTATAATAATTTGAAAGGCTTAAGACATCATTATATTTCATTCTTGGGGAATGAGAATTTTCATTATTAAAACTACAGATCCATTCTCTGGGGTGAATGTAATAGGAGTAACACCCCTATAAGAGGTAGAATAATTGAGAAGAAATATTATAAAATATACTCCAAAATAGCAAACTTGAAAAATTATTTATGTTCTAGTAAATCTTAAATTTACTAAGTAGAACTCATATGACATGGTAAACTTGGAGTTACTAGTACAAATAAGTTCATAAGTTGAAATGAACGATTTTGTCATCTCGAAGATGTGCACATTGAGTATTACACAACATATATATTAAATAATTAGAAGGTTTTATTCTTAGAAGAACATTATGAGTTCTCAAATGATCCTTCAAAAGGTGAAGGTAATTTTTTCTACTAATGGACATGGTATGAAAAGGTCATTGCACAAGTGATTGTCGTGCGACCTAATTTGATAGAAGTTTTATAAATCCTCCATCAAAACACAGGAATATAAAGTGATGGCGCACTTGACCTTTCAAAGTGATATTGAGGTCTGTCATGTAAATATAATAAATTTCATGGTTTGATAATGAAATTTTAATGAAAATTTATGAAGAATGTACATATGATTATAATTCATTCCTTGAAGAGAATGATATTTGTGATAAGGGTCGTTGATGCTCGATCATTCTTGAAATGAATGTGTCAAGATGAGATAAAATTATGAAAAAGGACATGCTCATGCATGGTTTGATAAATGTCACATCCCACCTCTACGGAAGGTTTGAGAAAAATAAAAAAAAATTATTTTAACATAAACGGTCATTAATCGTTTACTTATAGTATGACATAAATATTTTTGATATGTTTATCATGGATTAGAAAAGGATAAAAGCAAGAAAAAAATCTTGTCTATATAATATTTTAATATTATGACTGTACTTATATGATTTTCTCCTTGAAAGAGATGTTCACCATATGAATGGTGTGTGAAATATGTGTAGTACACAAAATTAATTGAGAGCTTCAAAAGAGATTAAGTGTTACTATCTGGAGGAATGAAATTGTTCATAATATTGAGATTGTAGTAAGTTTCAAGAGAATCTTATTAAGTTTCAAAGACATTACCAAACATAAATTATATTGAGACTATAAATAATTGAAAGATGTTATATCTTCATATTACTATAATCGACATGGGTTATAAATATTTATGTAAAGATTATCCACATTTTTTCTCTTATTTATGAGCATGATGACAGAATCACATGCAATAGTAAATTAAAAATTTACTGAAATACATATCAGTTGGCATGACAGTTGACCATCCAGTTCAAATGTGTATGCGGTTATATATTGAAGAAATAAAAGATTCTTCACAAATTCTCTTATGCTGCTTGTTCTCACAATGAATTGATCATTGTACCAGCTAAGATTGGGATGTATTCCTTAAATTTTTTAGAACATATAAAAAGGTGAATATGGACCCGTTCGCCTGCCATGTGGATCGATTAATATTATATAGTTTAATAGATGCATCTATGATATGGTCACATATGCTTTTATATTAACTTACAATTTAATTTTTGCGCAGTTGTTTGCTCAAATTATTAAATTAAGAGCACAGTTTCAAACTATAAATTATGTTGATAATGCTGGTTGGTTTAGTATAAATTGTATGCCTCCAATACTAGCTAAATCATTGATTATTAGAACAAATCTCCCAAAAGAAATTTGGTATGAGATGTGACATTTAAAATATAACACCATTTATATGCATCAAGCTAACAAGGCCCCTCTATCACTATTGGTTCAAAGTCAAGAACCAAATATTTTTCATCTAAAAATAAATAAATTTTTGGTGTGCAGCATATGATGCAAATGCTTCATCACAATGCACAAACATGAATCCCAAGATAAGGTTGGAGATAAATATTAAATTTTCTAACATTAGGGAAAGAGTTGATTAATAGTTGAAAATTATGCATGAAATAAATTATCTAGATCCTCGTAAAAAATATATATGTGAAATTGAAGTTCAAGATGTAATTCATTTACAAAATGTTGCAAACTAATTGTCAGATATGTTTGCTAAATCTATATGATAATTCAACTATAAAATGCTCCAATGAAAAGTTCATAAAAAGATAGAGTCTATGACACGCCTGAAGCATGTAGACCAATTAATTCCAAAAGTAAAATTCCTTGAAAAAGGACAAGAGCAAATGATCAAGATGGTCATGATAATGAGGCAAGTACTTTGAAAGAGCACCGACATAATACTTCATAAGACCTTGACAAAGGTTCAGGTACCTGAATAAGTAATGAATATGAAGAGATCTTATTAAGTTATCTCTTATTGGAACTGTTATCAAACAATCATTGATAATATCTTTGATGTAACATAGAGGTCAATATTATAAATAGTATTGAGGATCTTAAATACAAATCTATCAAAGAGTATGGACAGATAAATTATTGGTCAAATAAAAATATGTAATTCAAGTAATTTATTTCACTTAAAAAGTGTATATTTGGACTCATAATCCAAATACTAGAGGTATAATACAGTGGGATACAAATGATTTACTATGCGAAAGTAAGATTCGTAAGATATAAAGTATGGATTGTTCCTTGGGGAATAAAGATTTTACAAAGTTCCTGACATTATGTAGGAGAATTGTTCTCTTGTGATGGATGAAATGAGATTTGTTTCAGCCTGACAATATCGAGAAGTTTGAATATGCATAATGAATTATTTTCATGTCTAGCTAGATGAAAAATTTCTGTGAAAATTCTTGAAGGATTTAAAATGTTACAAAGCGATTCTATTAAATACCCCATGATTATAAAGATCACATAACTTGAAAATAGATCAATTTTGATCTCATGAAAATGATTAGTAAGTACTATGTTTTAGTGCAGTTGGTGTACTTATGGATTGTGGTGCATCATTTATATGAATAAAGTAGTATTTTAAATGATGTAAGTATAATACACGCGCTGCACTCTTTTTTCCTTAGCCGAGGTCTTATCCCACAGGGTTTTCCTAGCAAGGTTTTTAATAAGGTAGCTAACAATGCGTACTACTGGATGTATACTTAGAGTATTTGACAAATGAAATATTTTTCCATTGATGAGCATACGTTGAAAAGATATTTATCTGATCCACATGAAATTCAATCTCAGATGGGCTATTAACTTATATATGGAGATACAACTACATCATGACATGCGGTAAAGTATACAACAGTTGTCACTTCTTTAAATCATGTTGAGATAATTGTTATTCATAAAACAAGCCGAGAATATGTGTGGTTAAGATTCATGATACATCTCATCTGACAAAAATATGGTCTGGAATGTGATAAAGTGCCTACAATTTTATATATGAAGATAATGCAACATGCATAGCACAATTAAAGGGAGAAGTCATAAAGAGATATAATGAAGAATATTTAGCCAAAAATTTTCTACATTCATGAGCTCCGAAAAAATGGTGATATCAATGTGCGATAGATTTTTTTCAAGTGAAAATATTGCTGATTTATTCACCAAGTCTCTACCAACTACAACTTTTAAGAAGATGGTGCACAAGATTGGGATGGAAAGATTCAAGTCATTAAATTGAAGTTTCCATTAGGGGAAGTAAAATACGCGTTTTACTCTTTTTTTTTTAACCAAGGTTTTATCCCAATCAGGTTTTCCTGGTAAGGTATTTAATGAGACAATGCTAAAGGCGTATTACAAGATGTGTGTATTCTTTTTTCTTTATTGGGTTTTTTTCCATTGGGTTTTTTCTAGTAGGATTTTAACGAGATACATATCTATTAATAGAAAACCAAAGGGGAGTGTTATATAATATGGATGTCATGTGATATGTATATGTGTGAAATATTAGAGATAATAATTAGTTGTAAAGTTGGATTTGGAGACCAAAACATTTTGTGATACCCCAAAAAATCCAAACAACTATTAGAGCCATGTACCAAGCTCATGCATAGTAAATCATGGTTCTTTTATAGTTTTATGAGTAGGTTAGATGTATATTAAGGCTTTAAATAACTCCCAGCTATCAAACAAATCAAAACATTCCTCACCGATCGAATTCTTGAGAAAAGATATTGCCATAGTCAGATTCAAACGAGCATATATCTCATTATACTTGAAATTTTTGATCTTATGACCTATCAACAGATAGATAATTTAATTAGATTTTTAACTATACCAATTTTGGCTAAATTCGATATCAGAGTAAAGAGTTATTCCTATTTTACTCCAGCATGTTAGGCTGGAAACAATATGACGATATTCATGGTAGCTTACCACATCTGTGATGCCCTACCACGAAGGTCGTCAGTCTTAGGAAAAAAATAGATCCTAAGTGATGACATTTGTGGTAGCTTACCACACTTGTGACGCCCTACCACGAAGGTCATCAGCCTTAGGCAGAATCCAGCTCCTGTGTGATGACATTCGTGGTAGCTTACCACAGTTGTGATGCCCTACCATGAAGGTCGTCAGTCTTAGGCAGAAACCAAATCCTAAGTGACGACATTCGTGGTAGCTTACCACATTTGTAATGCCCTACCACGAAAGTCGTCAGATTTAGGCAGAAACCATCAATTCCAGCTCCTGTATGACGACATTTTTGACGGCTTACCACATTTGTGACGCCTTGTTACAAATGTCGTCAAACTTGATTTTTAACAACTGGGATTTTTTCATAAAGGTATTTTGGTCTTTTCCCTTCACTTCCCATGACTTATAACCCTAAAGAGGCATAATTTTTCCCATTTTTCTTCAGTTAAGCATCTAAAAAACCATCTCTTATGCTCTCAACCACAAGATTAAGGTTTCCATCAAACTCATCTCTCAAAAGCAAGATACAAGTCTTTTTTCCAAGATAATCAAGAATTAAGTTTCCCAATCTAAAAACTCTCCAGCAAATCATCAAGGTTTCCTTTCTAAGGTATGCATAGTGTTCATCTATGGATCCAATCCATTCATAGAGCTCAAGAACCATGCTTTAAATATTATTTTGTAAATTTTTTATGGTGATATGAGTATGTACATGTTGACGATTGTTGTTTAAGTTTCAATGTGATGTCTAAATGTGTTTTCATGGAATATATATGTTTGTTAATTGAAAACCATAAACTTTAGGTGGTTTAATATGGTGCAAGTATAAAACCCACCTATACCTTGAAGAATGCATGCAAGGTGTTTGATAAAATCCTTAGGATGCTATAAATTCATGTTTGTATGGTTCTATGATGTCTAAATGACAAGTCCATGTTAGCTATATACTTCAATATAAATCCCACACTTTTTATGTATTGCTATTATGGTGGTATGAAATATGTAAGATAATGGAGATAGACAATATGTACATGAAATATATCTATGTATTTCCCTACAAGGTTTAAGATGTTGAATAACTATATGAAATATGATATCCCCTACTTATGATATTATGAATTGTGGACTCCAATCTTGTGATCAAGTCATGTCATGTGTGTCAGTTTCCTTCTATTGATTCCTGGGGGTATTCCTTCCCAAAAATCATAGCTTTATGCCTAAAGCCATGTCATGTTGTCACGATAATCTCAGTCAAGCTATAATCTATAGAACTGAGTCAGTCATGTGACTCAAGAAACTTCAAAAATCTCATGATCTCAGTTAACTCTCAGATAATAGTAATACTCTGTCAGTCAATGAAAGTCAGTTAATCTGTCCATGTACAGTCATTTAAATCATGTTTAGTCTCTTCAGATGGGTGTAGGAGTTAGTATCGAGTGAACCTAAGGATGGAAACTCACCTGTATATGAGGGTATGATTCTTAGCAGTCATCCTTGCATTCTAGAACTATGTAGCCAGCATAGGTTGAGACATTGAAGCCGGTTATATGAGGGTAGATGAGGTGGATTAACCTGTTATATGAGGGTTCCCACCATTCTCACTAGAGTTACCTATTATATGAGGGTTGCTCACATGTTGTCCTTACTAGTGGCATGGTATTCAGACCCTTCCAGTCAGGGCAGAGATTAGACCCTATCTTAGCCATAATGGCACATATTGGGCATATCTGTTAAACAACTACCTTCCATAGTTTCAGTATCAGTCTCAGTAAAAGAATAATGACATTTCTTCAGATATCAGTATACCAGGACTGTTAGGTACGATCAAATTCAATTATAGTACAGAACTCAGAGAGTTTAACTAGATTTAGGGTTGTCAGATACAGTCATCCATGTTAATAGAACTGCAGTGCCAACTATGTATTAGTGTACAAATTTTAGCCATCACGTACTCACGATCTTAGTTACTATGTATGTATGTTTGTACTCTTACGTTTCTATCAGTCAGTCAGTAGTATTATTCATGCACGTAAACCATTGCATTAGCCTTCCTTACTCGTATACTCAGTACTCCAATTGTACTGACGCATTTGTGCTATAGTGCTTTCTTTTCATGTTACACCATAGGTTTAGAGGCACAAGTCCTAGACCAGCAGTAGCAGTCGCATTCAGCCTACAGAGTTACAGTGAGTCCTCTTCATTCAAGGATGACATTATTTGATTTATTCATTTATTTCTTCAGTTCAGTTTTACGAATTTAGTTGGAGACATATTTCTTCAACTCCTTATTTCAGACAGTACTTAGAGGCTTTCAAATTTATGCTCAGATTTATCGTTCAGATTTAGTTTTCAATTATTTTGGGTATTTTTTGCCTATATGGATGTTATATTTTTTCAGTTGAACCTTATGTCCTATTGTATATGTTTTCCGCATTATTATCTCATGAATTGCAGTCTACAGGTATAGATATCAGTCATGGATTAGCTTGTGGTCCCTCGGGGTCATAAGCACCATGTAGCATTATAGTTCAGAAAATCGAGGCGTTACAAACTTGGTATCAGAGCCTAAGGTTCAATAGAGTCTTAGGAAGTCTGAAAGCCACATCTAGTAGAGTCTTGTGCATGGGTATGTTGCACACCACATTTATCTATAGGAGGCTATCAGATGTTTTAGGAACAGTTCCCTTTCTTTAGTATTCATGTCGTGCTAGTAAGCATAATTTCAAGTCAGTCTCTCAGTCTAATCCGCTCTTCTCTTATTTCAGAAACACGTCTTCATAGAGAAGAAATCAGCCAGCTTCTTAGCCCGAAGATCCTTTAGGTGAACGTGTTTCTCATGCGGAGTTCAGGATCGCATTTACCGCTCTTGCTCAGTCTGTAGCTTCCCAAAATGAATGACCAGCCATCATTCCAGCCAACCTAGTGGCCAATTCAGTAGCAGCTAGGATTCGGGACTTCACCCGAATGAACCCTCTGTCCTTCTTTGGGTCTAAGCCAGACGAGGATCCTCAGGAATTCATTGACCAAGTACAAAAGGTCATTGATATCATGCGAGTCATTTCTTCTCAGAGTACCGAGTTCGCCACATACCAATTACAAGATGTCGCTCACACTTGGTACAAGCAGTGATTAGCAGAAAGGTTGAGGGATGCAGGTCCTCTTGAGTGGGAAGAATTTGTCATTGCTTTCTTAAAAAGTTCTTTCCCCAACAGTTGAGAGAGGCCAAAGTTCTTGAGTTCATCAATCTTAGGCAGGGAAATATGACAGTTAGAGAGTATACTCTTAGATTTACTCAGCTAGCTAGATATGCCCCTCATATGGTTGCAGATAACTGGGCTAAGATGAGCAAGTTCGTGTCAGTGGTGAATGATAGCATGGTAAATAAGTGTAGGTCTGCGATGCTGAACAATGATATGACTTTAGCCAGGCTCATGACCCACGCTCAACAGATAGAGAAGCAAAAGGTTAAGACTAGGAAGAGGCAGAACAAGAGAGGAAGAACAGACAGTTTCAGTTTTGCTCAGCCCAAATCAGAGGGAGGAAATCGTTTGCGTTTTCATGAGGAAATCGTTTGCGTTTTCATCCTAAGTCAGTAGTTCCAACCCCTTCCTCTACTAGTGCCCAGTGACAAAGTTCAGGGATGGCAACAGAGACAGAGCACCAGGCTCTAAATCTCAGAGCAGTGTTAGCAACGCCTGTACTTATCCTCAGTGTCAGACCTACGGTAAGTACCATCAGGGTACGTGTAGAGCGGGTCAAGGCATTTGTTTTGGTTGTGGTAAGCCAGGCCATAGAGTTAGGGACTTTCTTAATCCAGGTCCTCAGGGTCAGTAAAATTGTTCCACAGCTTAGTCCGATCACCCGAACCTGCTGGGTGCCACTTCCAGTGCTACTAGTGGGCAACGCCCATATAGACTCTATGCTCTTCAGACCTGACAGGATCAACAAAATTCTCCTAATGTCGTTACTGGTACGTTACAGATTTTTTATGTTCATGTTTATGCTTTGCTAGACCTAGGTGCATCCTTGTCTTTTATCACTCCATACATAGCAGGCAATTTTGGAATCAGTCCTGAAATTTTTGCAGAGCCCTTTTCAGTCTCTACCTCAGTGGGTAAAACTATCATAGCTCAGCGGATATGCAGGAACTGCCCGGTTAGGATATTTTAGAAATCTATGTCAGCAGATTTAGTCGAGTTAGAGATGACTAATTTTGATGTCATTCTCCTCATGGATTGGATTCATTCTTGCTATGCCATAGTCGATTGCAGAAATAGGATAGTTCAGTTTTAATTCCTAAATGAGGCCGTCCTAGAGTGGAAAGGTAGCACTTCGTCTTTCAGGGGTCAGCTTGTTTCCTACCTTCGGGCAAGGAAAATGATTTCTAAGGGGTGTGTATCATCTCGTGCATGTTAAGGATTACAGTTCCAAATATCCTAGCCTCGAATCAGTCCCAGTGGTTAATAAATATTCAGACGTCTTTCTCAAAGATCTTCCAAGCATTCCTCTCAAAATGGAAACAGACTTCGGCATAGACCTTCGCCCAGATACTCAGCCTATTTTTATTTCGCCATACAGAATGGCACCAGCAGAACTCAAGGAGCTAAAAAATTAGTTGAACGATCTCTTAGATAAGGGATTCATCAGGCCCAGTGTATCCCCATGGGGTGCACCAGTCTTATTCGTGTGCAAAAAAGACGGTTCTCTTAGAATATGTATTAATTACCATCAGCTCAACAAAGTCATGATCAAGAACAGGTTTTCGCTGCCTAGGATAGACGACTTGTTTGACCAACTTCAGGGTGCCAATTATTTCTCTAAGATAAACCTCAGGTCAAGCTATCATCAGCTCAGAGTTAGAGAATATGACATTCTAAAGACAACTTTTCATACTCGGTATGGTCACTTTGAATTTCTAGTCATGTCCTTTGGTCTTACCAATGCCCCTGCAGCTTTTATGGACTTGATGAACTAGGTGTTCAAGTAGTACTTGGACACATTTGTCATAATCTTCATAGATGATATTTTGGTCAATTCTCGCACAAAACGTGATCATTCAGACCATTTCATAATTGTTCTTCAGATTCTTAGGGATCACCAGTTGTTCGCCAAGTTCAGTAAGTGTGAATCCACTCAATAAGCCAACCATCCATGATGCACTATAGTCCATATACCATTATAGTAAGATATGCAAGTAAGAAGTCATTGATACCATATAAATCCCAACTTAGGCAATTTCCACCAAGAAGAAAGCTACCAAATATACATATATATTAGGCCAACAATACCATATAAGACCTCACACGGTTTCACATAGCAAATAATGTCTCAAATCACCAATAACAATAATATAATCCCCCACACGAGCACAAAACAGTAATAATAATATTTTCATAACTAGTACCCATATCCGTAACATGCTTTTATATCAGTGTTAACTACCCAGCCCAGTCTGAAGAAAGTTAAGACATAACCTATCTTGAATGAAGAAAACCTGATCCAAAAGCCTCAAGGTATGGATGATAAATGATCTAATTTCCAAGCTAAGGGATCTATTTATACCCCTCCAGATAATCAGGTGTAGCAATCACATATCCAGGTGTGAAATCACACACCCTGGCATCCGAAGCAGGTGTTACGATCAAAAGAGCCTTTAGTGAGATTGCACTATCTCTTTTGCACATAAAGGTACGATCTCCAACAAAGAGGTGTGATCAAAGAGACACCAGTTATCTACTGAAACTTGGAACTTTTTCAAGTTTTCGCCAAGGCCTTAAGAGTCATTTGGAATTTGATATATACAAATGAACTATGTAACAATACTAAATTCAATATTTTGGATGGAATAGCGAAATTGGGTTTTCTATCCGAGTTTGTTTAAACCAAATAAGGGTCCCACGCCTAAATTTTTAATTTTTCAACTTTCTGACCAATAGGTCAAAATAAGCTTGATTGCATCAGGACCCAAACCAAAGTTCTGCATAGGCTAAAACTGATATTTCGTAGTTTCCAGTGTATTCAAAATTTGCATTTGAGATTGTTTTATTAATGTTTTTGCCCGGTGCCCATTTGGAACCAGTGAAAACTTCTAAGCAGAGAATTGGCTCTAAAAATTAAATGAACTGCCCAGTAATTGAACTATCAGTCCCAACAAGTCATGAATGACCTGGGGAAGTGAAACACCTTGTATTTTGAACCTTAGAAATTTTGTGAGTTTTGAACTCTCTGGACATCATACAACTTAGGCTTATTAGTCTATGATATAGGTATGGTTTAGAGGCCCAATTCGTATGTTAAGTAGTGTGTTCTTAATTATTTACTATCCTAGGTATTACTAGACTCCATACAATTTGTATGAAGATAGTATGAGTGGTATAGTCCAATTCGTATGTTATCTAATGTTTGACCCCTTGGATTCTGCCTTGGATACGGTTTGAGGGTACTAGTCGTATGGTATGGGTATAATTTGGGAAAAGGGAGTCATATGGTGGATAGTGTGTGATGTTCAACATTCTATCTAGGGTACGAGTGGTGGGTACCACTCATATGTCGTGTATACGAGTTAAGGGGGAGTCGTACCCTCCTACAGTGATTTTTATAATTTAAGTTGGGGGTATTCTGAACATTTATTCTCTTAAGCCCTTTTGTCCCACGACTTAAAACACTTTTGGAACTTCATTTACCCTATTATTCTCAATTAAAAATACTTTAAAAACTCTCAAATCTCTCTCACACTCTTGGATTAAGAAGGGGCTAGGGTTTTCTTCAAGTTGGTCACTTAAAGCTCTTAAGTGTGGTTTCTCTCCATACTCTTTGGTATCTAAGGCATGTTACTCCTCTCTCATTGTTAGTTCAAATAAATTCATGTTTTAATGAATGGTTTTCATGATTAATTATAGATATTGTTTCATTTTAAATTATATGTTGGGGGTTTTGGTTGTTTATGGATGAATATTATTTTCCCATGTTTTTCTTATGGTTATCATGTTAAAATTAGGGAATTAAACATGTGGTTTAATGGGGATGGTCAATTGTATCTTGGTTTTGGTTTTGAAAACTATATGCCCTCAACATGTTTGTTAAAATGCCTATAATAATGATTTTGACACATAGTTTAACTTTTATTGAAACTATTGCATTGCATAATATGATTATGGAACCTACATTGGTTTAAATGGTTTAAATAGTTTGGTAAGGACTTTGTGGACATAGTATTGGTTTAATTAGACATCATGTGGAGTATATAGGAATCCCTTAAGTGTTGGCTAATGACATTGCTTGCAAGCTCTAGTCGGTATGATGATACCACTTCATAAATTCTTGGTTAATAACTTCTGGAATTGGTGGTTGATTATGTGATAATGGTTTTAATTAGTCAATAAAGGCTGGTTGTGACAGCTAACCATGAAGGTGTGAGTCTAATGGACGGATACTATGAACTCATGTTTGCCGACATGAGGGTTGTTCATGGTGACCATATATTTGTAGGGTACATGAGAATCTCCTAAGTTATACTTGTATATATGTATCATAGAGGGTGAAGGGTACACGGGAATTCTTGACCCCTATGATATCTCTAGTTCGTGCAGCTACATGCACTGGGGCCCGTTCAGGGGTAACACCAGACCCATACAGCCTGTGGGTGGATTATAACGGTAAAGCTACACAAACCCAAGTTAAGATTTAAAATACATGCTTAACCCGATTCCCTTTCTCGGCAAGGATTATATATATATATATATATATATATATAAATAGATGTGATTGCATATGGTTATTTACTTGGTTTTAAATATTGGCATTATTTTATCCTTACTCCTAAGTACAT